>NC_089524.1:2194845-2494845 GCF_963924715.1 Thunnus thynnus | reverse complement strand
CAGAGTCTGAGAGAAATTGAGGATGATTAGAGGTCAGGTCTTCGCCGTGGCTTTGAGCTGGAAGCTGGAGGAACTTCTAATTGCTGTTTAAAAATCTGTACGCCGGGTCCAAGCTGACCCCTCTCGGCCTTCTTCCCTCATCCTGGCCAGAGCGCCTCCTCTCCCCCTGCGCTGCTGTTCCGAATTTGTTCTTTAATTTCCATCCCTGACCTCTCTCGTCCCGCCATCTGCAGCCAGTTTGCAGCGCTAAACAGCGGCCTGACATCATGCTCGCTGTTTCCCTTTATCTCTGATTCTCCTCACCCTCAGCATCAGTCTCTCTGTGTTTTTCCTGTGTGTTTCTCTGCCCTCAGTGTTTTCTCTAGAAGAGAAACTGCTACTTTGATTCAACCATCTGTTTTATCTTCTGCCTCTCAACGGTTCTGTTCTCTCCTTCCAGCCTTTCATCAATTATTTTTTAAGCTCTTGAGCTTTGATTTTCCTCTTAAATCTTCCCATAAGCGGCTTAAAAAGCAGGGCTGGACAAAAGATTATCATCATTGTTATTATTATTTTTATTTATGAGCTTGGGTTCAAATGGCTCATTTTAAAGGACAGATTCACAGTTTCTCTTTTCATACTGACCATTAGAAGATCCCTTCATAATACACTTACAATGGAAGTGATGGAGGACAAAATCCACAGTCCTCCTTCTGTGCAAAAATGTATTTAAAAGTTTATCTGAAGCTAATATGAAGCTTCAGCGTCCAAATGAGTCAAATCAAGTAGATATCTTTCAACGTTACAGTCTTTTTAGTGCCAAAGTCCCTCTTTTTGTTACTATACTTCCACCTGCAGCTCAACAGGGAAACACTGTCCGAGGAAACACAAAGAGGGAATTTGATGCTAAAAAGACTGTAAATGTGTCAGATATCCACTTGATATGACTAACTCAGACTGATGAAGCTGAATATAGCTTGAAAAATTGTGAACTCGCCCTTTACTCCTGCACGAATGTAAAACAGACTGACTAACTTGCAGAAAGCACTGTTACGCACTTTTCACAAAACAGTTTACGAGATGGACACCGTTGCTGTGTCTCTGTGTCGCTTCACTTCTGTACTTACGCTTAACATTTTGAGTGTATAAGTGCGTTCACACTGAGAAGTATGTGTGTATGAGAAGTATGAGAAGTACTGTGAGAACCCGGATGGTGCACTCAAAACGGTCAAAAAGTTGAGTGTGGAACTATGGACACTTCTCGCCCTCAATGGTCGCCATTTTGGCTACGTAGCGGAAGGGGAGGGACCGCTTTTCAAACTGGAAATGGCGGCCAGGTATGTTGTAACTACGGTGAACATCGTCACATTATACAAATGTAAGTTATACATGTGTTTTTTAGCACTTAGCACCACTATACTGTTGTCGGATATAAGCCATCAGTATGTTTTTTGGGTTAATTTAGCTGTAATGATTTGGTAGCGCGAATGCTAACGCTAGCTAATGCTAACGCTAGCTAATGCTAATTTGCGATCGTCATTTCCGGTAAGTGCGCAACGGCTGTGTTTGATTTGAGACAACACTACCGTGTCAAAATTCACACACTACGCCAGTAATATATAGTGCACACAGTGTACTACATGAAAGTGTACTAACAGAAGTATGTGATCAGTTTCCTGTACGTAGACATTTTACACGCAAAACAAAGATTCTAATTAATCTAATTAATTCGATTTATCACCCAGCGCTAATCCCTTTTTTTTTTTTTTTTGAGAGCATTATTCTATCAGATGTAAATGCCGCAGATGTCTTTTATACACATCTATCTAAAATTCATGCCTACATATTGGTCTCTTTGAAGACTTTGAGATCTTGAATATGTTTTAAAACGAATCTCTGTTGGGCGACACTTGTTGTAGACGGATATGGACAAAATGAACCCGCCTATATTTAGGTGTGGGTATCATAATCTGTTCTGAATCTGTTTATAAGTTTTTGACGAGACATCAAGGTGATTAGTGCCATTATATCTTGGTTTGTTCCAGTTTTGATGATGAGAGAAACACATTAATTAAATGATAAATAGGATTAATCCAATATGAACCAGTCTTAAATTAGTATTTATCAGATTGTGCTTCTTTACTCAGATTTGTTTATATATGTATTTACTTTTTATTTATTACATTGTATTTAAGTGTCACTGTCCACTTACTTTATTCATGTTTCTTTCTTCTTTATTACCTGTTTAATTATGTCATTTCACCTCCTTGAGGGGTCATCGTGGAATAAAGAAAAGTCTCAAAGAGGAGTTTAAAACTTACAGATATCACTTCATTCTGCTATCAAACCTCCGATCGACCGTACTTGAGCTCCTCCACCTTCATTACCATTTCCTCCAGACTTGACTCTGCGTCCGTGTCGTGCCGACCTCACGCCAAGCCCTCTTAATGTTCTTGGACAGTGTCCCTCATCCATCTGAACAGACGTCTGTGCTGCAGTCTCTGAGGAGTCCCACCTGTACGGAGGAGAAACAGACCAAACAATGACTCCCTGTCTCACCTGCCTCCCAGCTCTGCTTCCCCTGGCAGCCTCCGTTCCTTGCGCGGGGGCCCTTTTGTACGCACCGGTGAGCTCTTTGGACGGAGCCCAGACTTTTCAACAGGCCCTTCAGCAGTCTGACGTCCAGACACTTGGACTCGCCCCCGGGAGCGAAGCCCCAGCTGCAGCACCCCCGGCAGCAAGCAGAGCTAATCGGTGAAAGTCAGGAGTGGAGTCAGACTGTCAGTTTGTGTTGAGATGAAAATTACGAGCAGTTAGATAAGACAGACATTAGAGGAGGAGCAGAACAAAATGACATGAGGGACGTACTAGAAGTGGAAAGAAGGCTGAAGAGGTACATCAGAGGCCCTCAAGCAAACTGCAAATATGAGCTCTCTTTTGTTTCCTCTGTTCATTGTTTGTCACAGCTGCAGAATCTAAAGGAATACTGTGAAATTTGGGGAAATAAGAGAAGCTCTAAAGAAATTACCTGGATGTTGCTCACGTTTCCTGATTATTGGGCCCGTAGAGAATGCACACTGGAGACTTCCACTTGCCGAGCCAGCTGACTTCCAGTTGGCTCTAAAATGATTTAATTATGCAGCACTTCTACACTCTCCAAATGTTACTGGACCAAAGTCTGATAGTCGTTTTATATCCGCTCCTTTTCCAATGATTGTGTATGAGAAGAATGCTTTATGGGGTCAACGTGCATCACATGACAGACCCAGAAGTTGTAATTATACCGTTTGGCCACTATGTCGAACTGGAGTCTGTGAAAGAAAACTGAATAGTAGGTTATCATTTGATGTAATATGTCTATTCTAAACTTAGTTCTTTGCTGTGTAAGATGAGGCAGTTGTGTGTTTAACAGTTAAGTTTATTCTGTTATACTTTTAACTGAGCCAGTGATAAGATAAACTATAGTTATGTAGATGTTTATGTGCAAATCTGATTTTAGGGGATAGTGTGGTTTGTCCTTAATTTAATATAGTAGTAATGTTGTGATGCTACTTGATGCATGCTTATGTTCTGTCATATATGGTCGTGAAGAAAGACTGTTCCTAGGTTAGTTGAAGGTTGGTTGCTGACCTGTAAAGTTAGTAAACAGATGTCTTAAATTCTGTACAAGTAGTATTTAAGGGACTGGTTTAGTGCCAATTTTTCAGACAAAGAAAAGATAGTTAGGTGGTATCTTTGTCTCCAGAACTATGATGCATTATACTTCTGATTGTATTATTTGATTACATTATTTCATAACCTAACAATGCTCTCTTTGTGTGTTTATTGAGTGATCAGCAATTTCCCATTACAAGTCACAGCTGCAACCAGCTCGCTCATGGACTCGTCTCCCATGTCGAGCTATGACATTTAGCCCACGGAGGTCTAGGGCTTATTGGAAATTGAATTTGTTGAAACATAAATAATGAATAAACAATATGAGATAATTTTTCAAAAACCTACCACCCTGATCTAAACACACAAAGTGAGCCAGATGACATATTCTTGAGAAATGTTCTGTTCCAAGGCTGGATTTTTAGTCATTAGTATAGTTACTAGGGATGTGCAGAGAGCCCAGTATTTGTATTTGTGTCTGTGTTTGTTGAGGCAGCAAAATTATTTGTATTTGTATTCGAATAAAAGTGGAAAGAGGATTAAAACTCCTGTTTTTGTTTTATATTTAGTTTTTATTAAAATTAAAGTGTTATACGGCAAAGCACAAATAGTGTTGTTTTTTTTTTTTTTTTTACGAATATTTGTTTCATACAAATATTTTAAAAAATATTTGTTTTCCGGAAGAAAAAAAAACATGTTAAATACCAGCGCACAGCTCGGTTACATCACTATCTCAGTGTCTCTCCTCTGCTCCGCTGTTACGTCTATCAGCAGGTCTCAACGAGGGGAGTCACATCCACCTGCTACATGACGCACATTTCCTAATTTGAACATCACTCCTTGAGTTGGGGATGTTCCCCAGAGATAAAGCTGAACTACTGACACAAATGAAGTGCTCCCAAGGGAACACTTATTGTAACACTTTAATTTCCTAAAATTAAAAGTGTAATAAAAACAAAAACAGGATTTTTAAACCTCTTTCCACTTTGAAGTCAAATACAAATACAAATAATTTTGCTGCCTCAACAAATACAGATACAAATACAAATACTGGGCCCTCTGCACATCCCTGAACCCACAGTGGGTCTCGAACTGGAGTCTCCCAGATCATAGACGACTGTGCTGACCACTGAGCAACAGTAACAATTTTTTTTTTTTTTTAAATATTTGTATTAAACAAATATTCGTAAAAAAAACAACAACAAAAAAACCCCCATTATTTGTACTTTGCCGAATAATGTATTTGTATTCAGGCACACCCCTAATAGTTACAGATATTAATAGGATTTTGAATATTTTCTTACTTCTGGAACAGATCCAGGATGTTCCAGTTTCACTTCGGCTCTCTGTTGGAGTGACTGACAAACCACCAGAAGACGCTGACTTTCACTATCATTTTGTTTTTATCATTCTGTCATTGGAAAGTGTGTTTTTTATGTTTTTTTCCCCCCACAGAAGTTAGCAGTTTCCTCCTGCTTCCAGTGTTTGTGTTAAGCTAGGCTAAACATGTCCTAAACCTGAACCTTCCTACTGGATTCACAGTGAGGAAATCGTTATAAACAGTCTTGTCTAACTCCTGGTACTGGAGGACAGCAGACTGCCACTCTCAATTGTTTTTTTGTTTTTTTTAGGGTGATTTTAAATGAATGAATTGTAGTTAATCAACTGTGTCCATTTACGTGTTTGGGTGCCAGGCAGTTAAAGGAAATTATTATGGATGCAGAAAAGCTTGTGTATGCCCTGAGATACGTGTGATTAATGACAA
This sequence comes from Thunnus thynnus, assembly GCF_963924715.1. Taxonomy (NCBI): domain Eukaryota; kingdom Metazoa; phylum Chordata; class Actinopteri; order Scombriformes; family Scombridae; genus Thunnus; species Thunnus thynnus. Next base: position 2,489,447 of record NC_089524.1, on the reverse strand, counting down.
TGACAGGGAGCTGGAGACACTTAATAAAGGCAGGTTATTGGCTGAGCAGGGAGGTGTTTTGACTTTTGGTTGACCCCGACTGAACCTGACTAAACAGAGTCAGAAAGTTTGGGATGTTTAAACAGGCAATCACATGTGATGACAACTGATTCATCAGGCCACAAGCTTTGCCCAGAAATCCCCATAAAAAGACCTCGATCGAAGATTCGTAGAAGCTCATTAGGAGGGAAAATATGTGGTTTCGTTCACCAAAGCTCCAATAAAGATACAGCTGTCTCCGGCATGGCCTCCAACAATTTGGCCGCTGAATCAGATTTTTAATCAAATTATTTTTAGCTATGGCACATTTAATCCGCTGTTGTTTTATTCATTAGCCGTTCCACAAATTTATTGTGGCTCTGGCGGCCTCGCTGTCTCTCATCTCAGCCATTTCCCAGAGTGTAACGCACACACATCTGGTCCCAATCAGGCCGAGGCAGAGGGAGAGAATGCCTATTAGCAGTCTCTGGCATAGGTACACCGTGAACAGCGGTGCCCCATCTCCCCTGGAGTTTCTGGTAGTCTTATGTTGTATACAACCTCTCGCTCAGCTCGTTCGCCACGCCCTTATTACCTGATTTCATTACAGTCTGAACGAGGGGAACAAAAATGAACAGGAGTCATGGATTTGGGGTTTTTCTTTTTTTGGCAGCGCTTGAGGTAAAGCAGCCCCCGCTGAGAGCAGAGTAGAGAGATTTATAGCACAGAAATGCCAAGCCTCAGCTGAAGCTGCAATCACATTAAATCCAAGTATGTGTCGTGTTTGTGGATGTGCAAAGCAGTAATGAGTCATTGTTCTAAACAAAAGAAGATGTGATAATTACGTTAATTTATGACCTTCCCTTGTTAGGCCTTTTTATGTTCTTCATAAACAATTACATAAAACTGATTTGATTATTTTCAAAATCAAATTTTATTAGGATCACTGGATTGGGGATATAAAACAATACAAATGTGGGTTGAAACAAGAGGTCATACACTTTGAGAGAACTCCAAAATAGATGCATTCCTGTAAACAAGCTTTTATTAAAAGTAGCAGCCAGTTGGTAAAAAATCTCCGATCGCTGTTTTGTCTTTAAAACATCTGTTGTGATTTGAAAGTGTTTTAACTTGTTTTCCTTTCTTGTGGGTGGAATAACTTTTGAATAAATGATTAGGAGACATTGTGAACTGAATCCAAAGAATGAAAGTTTTGATGATGATGAACTCTCAACCCTCAACACCACCGTGACCAAAACCACAACCACACCATCACACACACAACAATTCATTCCCAAAACTCCCAACATCCACCTAAACCCGAGTTTAACCTTTAACTCTTTAGAGAAATGAGGACAAATTGTCCCCACAATCCACAACGTCCTCACTGTCCAAACAGATCCTCACTTTTCCCAAAAATGCCAACATTTAATCTTAAAAAAATGTCTTTACCCCTCAAAGTGCTCCTCACTTTCCTAAAAACGTGTTCATTTAACCTCTAACTCTGGACACTTGCCGAGAATGTCCTCACTTTTTTGTCCACATTTCCTTAAAATGTCCAAATTTTCCAATAATGTCTTCACTTTTTCTGCTCACTTTCCAAAACTTTCCTCACTTTTAAAAACGTCCCTATTTAACCTCATTTTTCCACACAGAGTCCTCACTTTGTTCTCACTTCACACAAAATGTCCCCGAAAAATGTACCAACTCTCCAAAAATATCGTCACAAAAGTGTCTTCTCGTTTCCAAATGTCACCACTTTCCTGGAATATATCCAATATCCCAATTGTTCCCGCTTTCACAAAAAAAAAAAAAATCCTCAAAAATGTCTTCCCCTTTTCTCCTGACATTCCAAAAATGTCCTCACAAAGATTGTGTGTGGGACTTGTACGTGGGAAAAATTCAAGAAACTTTGAGCAGAGGCATCTGGCAAATGGATTTAATGTAATTTAAATGTAATGTGAAGACAGAAATTAGAAATAGAAACAAGAGTTCACACACTCGCTACGCCAGAGGCGCAGTAGAAAGTACATTACTCTTAAGTCTTTCATTCTTTCTCTTCTTCCATCTGTCCTAAATTATTTTCCTTCGTTGCTTGTTCTTATTTCTCAGAAATCCACCCAAACTACAAAAACTAAACTCTTCGTTTTCATTATAAGTAATGTTATTTTGATACATTTTACTGGTACACTTACACTTCACTTAAAAATGTGATTACGCACCGTTGTGTTGCTACATATATGATTCCCATAAAGAAGAACAATTTCCACCACTGCTACTGGAACAAAACCAGAGGAGGGTATCTGAGGAGATGGTAAACTGAAGGGGTAGAATATACTTTACATTACATTAACACACACACACACACACACACACACATTCATTATGAACAGCCGAACCAGAACCCCAACCTTGACCAAGACCTCAGAAATGACATTTTGCTTCATTCGGCCCCCATGAGGACTACTGGTCCCAACAAGGTTGATTGTTTATACCAGAAAAGGTCCGATTGAGGTAACAAAAAAAGCGCGCGCACACACATACACACACTGATCAAGATATCCTCCCACAAACACACAGTTAATCAGATCCAGGGACCGAGTCTCGCTGAGCTATTCCCCCCTCAGAAACCACCTCCATATTTTGTGGGGCCTGATTGTAAACATCACGATGCATTTTGCTCTGGGTGACAGATTCCTGAGCAGCATCATCAAACCACAACAGGCCAGCTGATACTGGGGGACTGGGAACACGGTGGTCTGATACCATGGGAACCAGTTTACAAAGATCAGCAGCACTCACGCATACATTTGTACCCGTACACACACACACACAAAAAGACGAAAATAAAAACAAACAGAACCGGGCTCATGTGTAGAAATCACTGCAGGAAGACATCATGTACTGAATACTGTACAGAATGTGGAAACACACACACAGGTACGTGAACATATTCAACAAACACTAAATAACTGTTTAGCAGAAACAAGTGGACTGTTTTACTATTAGAGAAAACTTGATTGATCAATACAATTAAGTTGATTCTGTTTATAATTGGTTTGCATAAAGTATATTCCAGAAAAAAATACAAATTTTGAGACATTTTGTGCAACTTTATCCGCAACAGGAGCTGCTGTTTGGTTCCTGCTGCCACATGTGGACTCACTAGTCATGTAATATTATCCTTCTCCTAGAGTTTTAATTTATCTAACTATTTTTTTATTATCTCATTAAATGTTTTTTTCATATTCATGCACATCGTAAGCATTTTTGTTAGTGTCAGTACGGTAAAAGGAACTTGTTGTATTCTGTGTTTGTTTCAGCATCTGTCTGTCTGGTTTTTCAATATTTTCTTTCATGTTGTGTGTAATATTGAGTGATATTTCAGTGCCTTTTCATAGCTTGTTTGAAAATGACTGTATGTAAGATAGCGAAGCTGCTAAATTAGTCAGACGGACTGCAGTTCTGTCATTCTCAACAAGCAATTAACATTTCTCGGTTGAGTTGGTTTGCTAAAGAAATGCAGCACTATTAAAGTGTTAATTGTAGAAACTGCAGTACTTGAGGCTAAGAATGCAAAACATTAACCCATAAGAACCCGGACCCATTTCTCCTTAAAGGAAAATTATGGGGACTATAAAACAGATCAAATGGAGCACAAGGAACACATTTCTGAATTTTTATTTTGAAATTCTACCTTCAGTGTTAAAGATCTGTAATGTAACATATATGTCATAACGATATTTCCCTAACTTGTTTTATATCAATTTGTTCAAGAAATGTGGTCAGAACAGGTTAAATGTAATACAGGACGTCTTATTAAAGCATCAGAATTGTTAAATGGGTTGAAACCTGCCTTTAGTAACAATAAACAAGCTTTTTTTAAATTAGCTAGTTCTGTCACATTTGCTGACCAGGCACACCACACCGCCATTTTGGAAGTGATGTCATGGGTACACAGATTCACACATTGTCACATGACTGCACCAGGATGTTCAGTAGATGTCACTTTAGGGACTTCATGAGTTAAAATCAAGGATAAAAGCTGTAGAAGGAATTTTCCAGAACATTGAAAGGGTTGTTGACACATGTGTCACCATGGGGTTCTTAAAGATTAAAGCTGCATTTCATATGTGATTACATACAGTAGACAATGAGACTATTTTATGGTGACTGTAGAGAATATTTTAGTATTTCATTTTAAGTTAAATATGTCTGTATAGCACAGCTCAATCACAGGTTGTCATTAAGTTAAGTTGAAAGTGGTCATTCATGACTGGAATATAAAAAATAACCCTAACCCTAACCATAACCCCAACCATAACCCTATCCCATTTGTTTTCAATCTGAGGTTTTTAATTTGAATAGTTTGTAGTTGAATATTATTTAAATATTTTAAATCTATAGTGCTATATTGCATCAGGATGTTAAAAGATGTTTTTTATTTATGTTCTCATTATGTTTGCTGTGTGTTTTCGCCTCATCAGTACAGCCTTCATCAGTTAGACTGTCATGTTACAGGCGTTTCTAATAGATCTGGTTTTGAGTACATTGATGAATGTTTCCCAGATCCTTGTGGAGGGTTTAAGAACAGAACCAGAACCAGAACCAGAGCCAGACAACAGGCAGTAAGAAGAACAGTAACCACTCTTCAATCCAGGATGTTCAGATAGTGTCAGGTGTGTGTAGCCAAGATCAACAGTCTCATTTCACAAAGGTTTTCCTGCACACTGGCAGAAGAGTAGTAGTGTGATCTGTAAGTCCTTTAACCGGAACGTTCACTTTTTACACATGAAACAAACTGATTCTGTTGCATCCTCTATATTTTTTTGTCAGTGTGCGTGCAAACTTTTTTTTATAAAATGACAATGATAAACAGATGTACATGTTGTTGTAAGTCAACTTACAGAAATGTAAACTCTTAAAATCAACATATTTCTTTAATTAACATTAAATAACGTTAACTGCTCCCAGAAATCGCAACCACAACAACTTCTGCGTTGACTAAAAATGACATCGGCATGACGGACACGTAATTTTTTTTTTTAACAACTAGCATGAACAGACATGAACATGTCTGACAGAATAATGAAGTGAAAACAAAAAAAAGGAAATTCTGTCTAATTATCAAGTTAAAGAAAGTTGCTTCAGCCTCACAGAGGGATTGTTTGGAAAGTTGAACACAATATTTTTTAAGTTTGGAAAGCCTCCTCTTGCTGTTTAGATTCATACATCATGTCAAGTTCTCCCTGATTTTTGTTCAGCTATCATTTTGAGAAAGGAAAAAAAAAAAAAAAGTTAACACTGATGCTGCTCTGTTGGTGTGAACAGCTTTAAACAGTCCCTGGCCAGTCAAGCCCAATAGAGAGCCCAGTAATTTGATTTCTGCCATTTGTTTATCTAATTTGAGTTACAGCCTCATAAATGTATAAACTGTCGCCACCGCAGCACTTTTTCTTAACGCCCGTCTAAATTTATTCGTGAAATGAGCCGTTTGAATTTGAAGCTCTTTCATCAGTGCGTTTGTTGGTGTTGATCATTTTCTCAAAGAGCTTCTCCCTCTCTCTCTGTCTCTTGGTGACAAGATTACCACGGCACCACATCAGAGCCGTTATATGTCCCGCGTTTAACGTAAACATGAGGGGTGTTGCCATGGGGAGAGGCTGGCGATGCCCACTTTCTTTCCTATCATCATCATTATCAGGCACCTCAACACTCTGCTACACAAACCTCACTTGTTATGGACGTCATTCAAATACTCCTGAGACATTTCTTGAATTCAGTGGTCCTGGTATTGTCCCATTTGTTGCAACAGTGAAAGTCCCTTTTTTTTTTTTTGCTAACATGACCTGAGCTGACTCCATCGCATGCTTTTACTCATTAGAGCTTGTCCACACTGATGCAGATACATTTAAAGATGTCTTTTATGTGATTTTTCTTTTTTTTTATTCCATTCTTTGCAGCGAAATCTCTTCTTCTTCCACCAGCATCTGGTACAAACATGGCCTCGTTCCTCTTCTCGGTCTCACAGCAGGATGAAGCTTTGTTCTGTCTCCTCCAACCCTCTCTGTCATCTTATATTTAGTTTTATGAATACAGCCAATTACACAATACAGATGTAATCAATAATGTTAGATATGTCTGTAGTTTACAGTTTTCTCCGGTTTTAACGACATGCTTTAACATGCTTTTGTGATTTTCGTTTTTTTTTATACTATTATGACGTCGGATGTTAAACATGGTTAAATGTTCAGAACTTGAGGTGAACTTATGAAAAAAAATGCCTCCCTGCAAGTCAAAAGTCAGGGCTTCAACCTGCTCTGAATGCTCCATTATGTACAGATATATCTGAGAAGTTTTCATTTTGAGTAAAGAATGAGAGAAAGTGAAACCCTGCAACTAAAGTTTATTTATTTAGCCTCCAGAAGTCAGCTGAGACATCGCTTCTGGAAGCTGTCCAATCAGAACAGAGTGGGCTCCGGTTGCTGGACTGGAACCGGCAGGAGTTGAGCCCTGATTCTCCTCCATCAAAAAACTCACCAACATACATCTACATAGACTGTTTCCATGCATATTTATCTTGCATGTGAGGGCTACACATTGCTTAAAAAATTATAAAATTAGAGAAGGAAGGAAGGGTTTGATTTACCATATAATCTGCATATGAATTTTCCAGCCAGTCAAATGTCTCAAACTGAAATGAGCATCATATCAGATACTTACTGACATTATGACTGTAGGCCCATATGATGTAAAATCCTCATAACCCATAATAATAATGACAGTTTTACACATGAGAATTGAAAACAGCTGCAACTACTTAAAGTGACGGAGTAGACTTTCATAATCTGATTGCAAAATCATTTCTGATGAAGCTACTTGATACGAACCCCAATTCCCACCCCAGATAATAAAACATGAAAAATATCGTTCTTTCTGGAAAAATGACGACAATAACTGAATTCTGTCTTTTTAAAAATGATATTATCTGGTTAAATGTTGCCTCCTTCAATATTGTTACGACCCAGTTTGTCCAGGCTGCAATATAAGAAAGGAAAGACATTAGGTTAAGATGAAATGAAACGACTGAATTTATTAGAAATTAGAAAGAATCACGACGACTGTCACTGACACCTGACACTGACCTACAGCGATGTGTGTGACACATCTAAATCATTTAGATTCAGAGTTTATTTCCATCTTTAATCTGACATCTCGTGAGTGAGCCAACTGTCAAATTAATGTTTTATGGAAGCTGCGGTAACTTAGCTGTCAATGTTTGACACGATCAGAAAAAAAAACTCTGTACTTGTAGAACTACCAGACCAATAAAATATAAAACTTCTGTTGCTAACGGTTTAGCTACAGTACAATGCAAAGTACGTTATCTGCATATAACTTTGCTCATATCATGTTCACTTCACTTGGAACTCATACAGACATTTACACACCATGTTTTCCTGCTTCAGCATGACAGGATGTTTGTGCCACTGCTTCAACTTTAACCTCTTTACTGGTAAAACATCTGTAAAAAACATTCTTTGTTTTTTCCCTCACACTGAACTGACTGACTGTCCGAGTCAACGTTTGGCAGAGAAACCCCATCAACCGAAGACCTGACAGCCAATAAGACACGAGTATTTCCACCTATTTTCCTGTAAACTCTTGGTGTTGATTGGTGTTGACAAACCAGTCAAAGTGGAGAATTATTCAGGGCTAAAGAAAATAAATTCATGCTCAGGCCAAGCAAAGATATTCCAGAAGAGCCCCAGAACACACACATATATCTAACCTGGAAATGTACATGATACATCCACCTCTTTAGATGTACTGCAAAGTAACTCATATTTGTAGTTTGCTAATCTTTTGCCGCCACCAGTAAGGCAGCAGCAGTAGTTTCTTTTCAAAGATTATACAAATAAAACTCTGTCTCTTATTTACTTGGATGCATGGTGCCAACACACAACGCTCTGCAAAAAAAACGACAATTGCTCCACAGAATTAGAAAATAGCACAACTTTCGCTGTAACTTTGCACTTTGGCCTCATAGAAATGTCTTTTAATGTGTGAATGTGATTTAAATGACAATGAACTTGATCGTGCAACTCAATGCGTCATCTGGTGAGACACACATTGCTGGTAGATTACTTTATAATGTGAACGTCGTATTTCTTGGCAATCCTTGAGATTAAGAACAAAATTACTGTTGCGTGCTAACTTTCCAGAGATGTAAAAATCCCTCTTTGTGGTATTATAAACAGCTGTGCAGTGTTTTGGTGTCTGATAAGTCTTCAAACTCATGGATCTATTACTCAGACCAACTTCCTGGATTTTTGTTGCATCATTTCACGGGAACTTGAAGCAACACACCCACCATCTGAATGCCTGGTAAGTGTAAGAGCAAGTCGTCACCTCATCAGACTTTTTGTTTTGCTTTTTTGTTTGTTCTGCTGTGTAACAGAAACAGTTTAATCCATTTAATCCTTTGTTTTTCTGTTGACAGTCTCTTTTTAAAAAGCCCCATGTCCGTGCCCTGAAGTTGGCGCCTTTACGTTGATGCGAGGCCAAAAAACTGAAAGTTGATTTTCTGCATTTATCTGCTTTCGTTTGAACGTGGCCTTACTCGCTCGCTGTTACACCTTTTTCACTTCTACATCCTTGAACATTACTCTCTCTCTTTCAGCCTCTTTTCTCTCATCACACAGGTCCCCTTGAGCTCCATTAATAAGCATGTGTTTGTAATTACATCCCTGCAGCCACCAGTGACATAGAGGTGCCCTGGCACAGAATCACTGGCAGCCAGTGCCTCTGCCTTAAAGTTTGTGCCCCCTCCCAACCCTCAGCAGCCCACCACGCAACCCCTGTGCCCAAAATAGTTTAATGAGGAGCTTTTTAATGTCTTTATTATGGCAGAAACTGGCACCATGTACCGAAGCCTAATGCCACGCCGCCCCCACCTCAGCTTGCTAACTAACCGCCAGAGGTAAAGCTGTGAGAGCGCCTTGCCCTCAGGACTGGGGAACATTTAAAGCCTGTGTTGCTATTTAGTTTTTTACTGTACTAACCCTAAACCACACACCTCTGCACGCACCTACCTCTGCATACATGTTGCTTGCACGCAAAAAAATACGCATTCATGCACAAACATACACATACACAGCTGTGCAATCAGGCATCCTCAGGGGCAGTGATTTACTACCCGGGACTATTTTATTAATTTAATTACACATTTACAATCATTCTTCTCAGAGGAAAACAGGGAGAAAAGTGCTGCCTGTGTCTTTTTTTGCGGAGGCAGCCAATCTTGTTTTATTTTATGGCCGAGAGAGAAAGATGAAGAGAAGTTGTTTTATTTTATGAGTGGCCTCAAGGTTTCCTTAATGTGTTAGAAACACAAAGGGTGTGTCCTGTAAAGCAGAAGACTTTAATGCTCTTTTTGTTTGTTTGGTTTCTTCTCTTTAAATTTCCACCAGCCCTACGAGGGAAACAATCACTCACTGTAAAACAAATAGGGAAGCATTTTTTCTATTTAATTTTCTTAAACCAAGCTGTCCGTCAAACTCAAAACATTTGAGAGACAATGCCGGGCCTTCATACTGAACCAGCTGAGGATTTGCTTTTCGTTCCACTGTGTCATTATTTCTTAAACTGGACCATTAGTTTGTGTCAGACGGCTTCCCACATGACAAGAACGAAAATGAGCCGTTGTTAGTTTGAGTCACAGCAGGCGGGAGATAAAATTCGCAAGTTTCATCCACAAAAGGAAAAAATCTGTCACAACATCGTCACTGAGCCAGGATGTGAGCCGCATGACGAACAGCGACGCAGGAGAGATGTTTGCCAGCGCGACCGTGACCACTAACAGACAGTTTGTTACATTAAAGCTTTGTTTCGTCTTTGGCTGATTAATTGATTTACCACAGTAGGTTTAAGAGAGACTGTCCTCCCAAGAAAGGGTTAGAGTTAGGGTTAGGGTTAGATCATGATGATCGTGGTGTCAGTTGTCCAAAGTACAACATATAGTTACATTTGAGTGACGGATGACATCTAGCGGCTGTAGTGATTGACCCGGAGCAGCAGCGGAGGTGGCGGGTTTGGTGAAAGGTACAACCCAACAGTGGACTTTGCAACAGGAGACCGCTGTTCATTTCCTGTTTCCTGTTTTAAACAAAAGCATAATTATGATCGTCCCCTAACTTTAACCTTGTGGTTACTATTTTAGCCATGATGACGAAGATGGCCCTACTTTAAGGAAGTATTAACCCACGCCAAATGTTTCTCTAAGCTTTACAAAGTGATCATTGTAACCCAAACCATCATCTTTCCTGAAACCCAACCAGACCTTAACCACAGCGCTGTCACATCATAAAACATCATTATTGTTTAAACAGTGATGGGTAACGGTTTTGGAAAGTGCAGACAACTGTTGTCCTGCCGATTACTGCCGATAGAGGCGCCAGATTAGAAAACGCTCCCGTGTGTTGTTCTGGAGTCACATAGTCAACCATCTGGTTGTGTAATTTGGAGGACGTGTTGGTTTAAGAACCCTCAGTCTTTGCTGTAATTATCATTAAAAAATGACACATATTTAAAAAAAAACAAATCTCCAAATCGTAGCTAAGAATGCCGCAGGTACGGATGATGCTGAAAGACAGTAACTCGTAATATGTAACAAACAGAATATTCATTATAAATTGAAAACTAGAGCTGCAATGATTAGTTGATCGAAAGAAAATTTATTGGCAACTATTTTGGTAATCAATTAAGAAGAAAAAAATCCAAATATTTTGTGGTTTCTTTGGTCCTCAATGATAGTAAACATCTTTGGGTGGTGGACTGTTGGTCATGACAAAAGAGCATCTAAGGACGTCAACATTTTGTAGACCAAACAATTAATCTATTAATAATGAAAATAATTGACAGACTACTTGATAATGAAAATATCAACCATAACCCTAACCCTAACCCTAATCCTAATCCTAATCCTAATCCTAACCCTAATCCTAACCCTAACCGTTGTAGAGTTAATAAAGTTTTGTGTAGGAGGTTGTGTGAATGGCGCTGAGGCCCTGCTCGTTAAGTTAATGTTTGACAAAAGCATCTTGTTCCCTCGTTCCCTAAAATTGCCCTTCAAGTCACATCCAACAGAATTTGACAGCTGAAAGTTGAATTTGTTGAAAAAGTTCAGACACAAAAGTCTTACGAATAAAAAAAAAAAGTGTCAGTGAACTCGCGGTGTACGCTGCTTGTCCTGAAGGCGTACTCTCTCCCTCGTGTTGTAATCTCAACCAAAGAACACACAGTACACCATCTTGATATTCCACCAGGTCGTGACCTTGAGCTGAGAAGTTAGTGGGCGTATCACGCCAATCATCTCATCACCTTTCTCTTTAGAGGCCGTCAGATACGCCGCCATTTGCGTGCACGGATCTGTCGTTAGCATGTGGCCGTCAGCTCTCAGGGAGGTTCATCTGCAGTGGAAAACATCAGTCAGCCGCCAGCGTCTGACAGAGCTCATTACTCACGTTACCGGCTGACGATGGCAAGGAGCCTTGGCTTCAAGTCAAGACATCCAGCATCGCCTGTTATTTGGGCCCTTCAAGTGCCGGGGCAGAACACACACAGACAGGGCTAAACACAGCCAGCTTAGCCACCAGGAATGTGTTTTTGCCTTATTTCTGTTGACGTGTAAGAGCAGCGAGGGAGAAGCATCTGTCTTCATTTTCCTTGAAACTCAATATATGCAGAACAAGCCTTAATGCTGTCATTACACGTACTGTCTTATTCCTCCAAATCAAATCCATGGTCATGGTATTGGTAATAGATATGGCTGACAATCCCTGTGTGTGTGTGTCTGTGTGTGTGTGGGGGGGGGTGTGTTTAGACTCTCTAAGGCCCAGGGGCAAACCTGAACAGGGGGCACCTCCAATGCACTAAGGATCAGGGTGACATTTCGGGGTAAAGCTGGAATTATGTTTCTCCAAAGATAGTACATCTGAATATCTGTGCAAAGAAGGGTGTTATGGGTAAACGTAAGTCACAGAGGAGCCAACACAACGCATTGTGCGGACATTAGCATCAAGCAAGGTGATTGGTTGATTTAATGCCTTTTGGGAGGCGAGTCCAAAACGATGACGATGGGGGGTATTTGGGCTGATCAAGGGAAAGCTTGGGCCAATGGGGGGCACTCAGGTGGACTAAAGGGGACATCAGAGGGCATTTGGTCCAATCAAAGAACCACTTTAGCCAATCAGACGAGCACTGAGGGTCACTAGAGGGACAGTTGGTCCATCCAACTGGGCACCAGAGCGTACTAGAACAATACAGATCTACATATGTCCCATCACACAGAACCTTACTTTCCCAGCACATTGGTTGAATATATTGTTTTTGTGTATTTGCATATTATCATCTACTGTTTCTAAGCATTTACAATAGTTGTGCTCCTCATTCTTGTTATCTCTCTTCCTCAGCTATCTGTTTTGTTGCTCACTTATTTCTTTATTTTGCTGTTCTGACGCTGGCACCAAAGCAAATCTCTTGTACACTTGTACTTGGTGAAATGATTCTGATTCTTGGGCAATCCAAAAGGGCACTGCGGCCAACCAAAAGGGCACTTGGATGGAAAAGAAAGGCATTTAGGATGACTAGAGGATCACTCTGGCCAACTAAAGGCCTATTTGAGCCAATCATAGTTGCATGCGGGCCACTGAGACACTTGAGCCACTAAGGATCACACCTTATGGTGTGACCAAGCAGCAAACAACCACCACAGCTTGAGGTTGAAGCCAGTGTGGACGTCCCTTAAAGTGCCACGACGGCTGTGAAGAAAATTATAACTTCGAGGTATTGTTTGATTTTGTTGTGGCCTACAATTATTCTGCCGACGGCCACTAGATGTTCCAGCTCCAATGAGTCATTATGGTCTAAATCTCTAAATTCAGGCCTTCTAATAAGTATGCTTATTATTATTATTATTATTATTATTATTATTATTGCTCTGTTTATAAGATTTGAAGACTTACAGTAGCTTTGATGTCTGCCACGTGGGCGTTGATTGACAGCTGTGATTGAAAGGCTCCGGTTCAAACCAACCAATGACATCACATCTCGCTACGTACATCTTTACATACAGGCATTGGGTGGGATGTTGGGAAAAAAATTAAGCAAAGTCTCATTAAGGCCGAGAAGCATCATGATTCTCAAAATCAAAAGGAACTTTAGTTCTTTCCATATGTCTCTTATGGAAAACAGGCCGAGCTTTTATTAGTTTCTCTTAACACACACAAAACAAACACACATACAGACACAGAAGGCGCACACAAGGTCCTCCGTGATTGAAGCAATGATTAGACTATGACACCTGTTAACATTCACGTCTGTTACTGTGCATGGCCTGAATTATGGTGAAAAGAAACAGTTTCCCACCGCCGCCGCTGCCACCAAGCTTCGCACAACAACTTGACTAACCTCTGGCCTGCAGAAGGCAGATTATTACAAGAACTTAGCTTAATGAAAACAGACACACACTCATTAAGCCATCACAGGAAGAATGACTTGCAACAGAGATTACAGCATCCTCCGTGAGTCAAATGTGTGATATGCTTTATGTGGACGAGGGAAAGCAAAAACACATGGATCCACTTTGATTTTATAAACGGGGATTTGTTGGCTTAACATTGTCCAAGGTCGTGACACGCACATGCACAAAACACACACATATACACACACCCAATTAAGACATAATCAGATCTGAATCCCATTTGTGCCATAAAATATTTATGATTGCACACACAAACATTTCTTATCCAGTATGAGAAAAGTGTAGATTAATGTGTGTGTGTGTGTGTGTGGAGAAGGGGGGGAAGGTTCCAAATTAGACTGTAATTGAAAACAAATCCTCATAGTAGTTTTTTTTGGATTTATAATGAGGTTAAGTCACTGTTTGCCTCCTCCACTCTGCCAGTCACAGTGAGGAATCATGTGAGACGGAGACATGCGAGTCGCTGCTCTGCTCCTTGGCTGCTCCTCTGTCATGGGAGAATAAAGCCAGCATCACACCTCATCCATCCAGCTGCTGAACAACTGCCACACACACACACACACACATCTACGCATTTACCCACAGGAGAGCAAACTCACACAGGACCGGCTCGAGCCTTTCTGGGGCCCTTAGCGGGATCTGAGGTGACACCCCCCCGAATTTGCAGATGTGCACGAATTGTATGACACCAGGAATTAAAGAAACTTCGACAATATCTGTTTGTTCCAGCAGCATTTTGTATGTAAAGCGGAAATAAACAAAAATATAAGAAACATAAGATATTAAAACTTGAATATACTGTCTGATTTTGTTTTCAAAGTGTGACCAATTGCTAAAATGTTGCATAACTACCACAAATTATTGAATAAAGGTGCAGGAGTCTCTACTGAAGCTCAAACTTGGCGCCTCAACAGACATCTGAGGCAGGAAAGACGAGCGCTGGAGCTCACCGTAGCTGCAGCGACTAACATTTCTTACTAAATTACTCTGATGAAAATATGTTTTATGTCGAAATGTTAGTCGCTACCCCTAAATTATTATTTGTTATGTACTCCCAGTTTGTTACAGAATCCCTGAATTTAGAATAGGACAGCTTAAATGTTCATATTGCACCAAAATTTTTTTAAAATTTGGAACAGCAAACTAAATTTCAACATTTCTTTGTTATAGCACCCTGAAATGTCAAAATTTGGTATTCCATACCTAAAATTTGTTACTTGTTATAATCCCAAAACATGTTAAAGCAGGAGTTCTCAACCTTTTGTAACTTAAGGCCCAAAAAAAACATAACATGACAAAAAAACTGGGCTGTAAATATGTGTTACGCCGCTTTCAGCTGTAATAACCAAAAAATAATGAGATCAAGTCATGGTTGGACGGGTGAGAGGCTGACGTGCAGTAGCTGTTTTCAGACAGTCACACTGACTGTACATAAATAGGTGGTACATAAATAGGCCCTGACTCACATAAATACGTGGTGGTGAAAGGCAACAGAAATTTGATTTCTCATTTTGACAGATATTGACTGGCAGCCAGTATCCAGAATGAAAGAAGGGCAACTTGTGTGAGCTGAAGCTTCAGGCTGCTGTTTGCTGATGGTTCCATCAGTTCATCTTCTAACACGGTGGACAGAGACGTGTCTTCTGAAGCAGCATCCACAGAGAACGTTAGCTAGCTAACAGCGGCGTTTGTTTCTACCTGATGATGTGTTGATATTAAAACTTACCTGGTCATTGAAATTATGCGTTTTAACTTGACGTTTTTATTTATGTGAATTCTTGAGCACATTTAGATATAAATATATCTAGCTTTGTAAATTACCAAAAATGAATACATTTTAACCATTTGGCAGTACCACTGCCTCGTGGCCCACCAGATGGCGCTCTGAGGCCCACCTGTGGTCCACGACCCAGTGGTTGAGAATGGTTGTGTTAAAGCACTTCCAAACTCTAAAGATTTGTTGTAGCACAAGATGTTAAAGGTCTGAATATTTCTATAGTGCTCCCATATGATCAAATGTGGTACAATAAACCCAAACGCGTTAATTGCTATAATCCCAGATTTGTTATAACATCCCTTAATCCCAACATTTGGCATATAATTATTATTCCAGCACTCAGTACTACTATGTTGGCTACATACTGTTATAGACGCTGTACATCTATAGGCATGTGTGTACTGTCCTACTGTGTCTTATTGTTTCCTAATTGCTTTGCACACCGAACTAGAGAGAAACACAGTTTCCATCTGCTGTGTACTTCTTGTTGTTGGTCTTGAATGACAATAAGTTTCACTTTGACTTTGATATAACACCTGGTATTTATTATAATCCCATATTTTTTTTATTATAGCATCCCCACATGTAGCACACCATAAAAATGTTGTGTTGTAATTCTAAAATTATGATCAGTGGTCCCAAAAAACCCAAATTTGGTATGCGCACACCAAATTTGTTATTTGCTATCCTAAAATGTGATAACATGTTTGCTTTGTTAAAATCAGGGAGGGGATCTTTGACAAAAAAATTCACTTTCTGAGAGTTTTCACATTTATTTATTCGAGGCTGCAGCAGCCACTTTGTTCTTTTATGCCCCAGGTCGCCTCTATAACAGTTATATACAATACCTGCATGTATATTTACACACCATGAAGTGAATGTGTGTTTAAGATTGTATGCACGTGTGTGTGCATTGCATGTAAACTGGAGTAAAAACCCAGCACAGTGGTAATACATCACACTGGTGGGAGTTTATTCCTCACCACATCTCCTCTGTGGCGGAGGATCCTCCGCTCTGTGATATTAAACCCCGGCGTGGAGCATCATCATCATGAGAAACCTATGATGTCTGGCAACCTTGCAAAGCGCAGCTAGAGTATGCCCGCTTATTTTACTAGAACAAAAGCTTTGAGCTGTCAAAAAGCACCCATCTGGAGCCAAAGAGAGAGGCTTCATTGTTCTCCCTCCCTCCACCTCTCCTCGCCGACCCCATCTTCCTGTTGTGCTGGCTTGGCGGCGAGAAGGGGATTTTTTATTTTGGTTTCTCTGCTGGAGGTCAAAGTTCCCTGGGATGTGGAATCAGAGGAGACGTTGCCATGTTTCCCCTTCTCGTTTTTCAACCCTTCCCAGCAGCCCCTCTGGGATGGCGAGCAGCGCATTTCATCTTCCATGAGAAACGGCGTGGAGCTGCAGGCACGCAATCCCATGTATGATGCGTGTACGCAAGCGAGAGAGCGAGAGAGCGAGCACATGTGCTGCTGCAGATGATTTCACAGACGCACACCCACACACACTTAGATATTGCTCAATACTTTCTATTCATTTACTTTTGAAGAACGTGGGTGTTATTTGTGTTGAGTTTTAGCTGTAATTTTTTTTTTTTTGTAACTTGTAAAACACTATACATTCCAGATGTTACATCATTTTTTCTTCTCGATATATAGGTTAGGAAAGAACATACTCTTTCTCAACCATCTTTCCCTCATTACAACAACATTTTGCACTCATTTGTTATGTCATTATTCACCCAAGTGGCATCAGTCCATCTCGTACATTTATAATTTCTCAACCATTATAATTATCTATCGCTTTCCTTTGTTTCCTTTGTTTACACGAAATCCAAATCCAACGGACATTTACACCAGACAGTTTGGGTAATACTCCTCCACCTTTGTTTGAACTTTCAATATTAGTCGTTTATATAATTGGCTGAAATTGGACTTTTGATCACGTGGCGACGCAGCGCTGACTTGTGTTCTTGTGTCTCTGCAATTAAGCTGCTGTGTAAAATGTTATCACAACCAATAACGGTAATGGCTACGACTACAAAAGAGAACCCGACATCTTTAAAAAAACAGCATTTTTCTTTACGTCTCTGTGTGGGTGTGATGGAGCTCTTTAGGGGCCCCCCCGGCCAATTACATCATTATCTTAACCAAGTTAACTGAGGAGAGGCCTTGAGACCTTTTTTTTTTTTCTCTCCCAAACACAATCAGACCAACATTCATCACAGCCAAAAGGCTTGGTTTCTGCATCTAATCTGTTTCCTTTTTGACAGACAGCGGAGATGTTTTGATGACACACCTCGATGGGATGCCAGGTAAGCATGTGACGCAGCGCTGACTGGGCTACAGATGTGTCCGTCAGCAGCAGCAGCGACGGCAGCAGAAGCCGCAGCGTTCCTGTGTTTCTGGCCGACGGACAGACAGCACAGATGACTCTCCCTTGTTGTTGCGCAGCAGAATGATGAGTCATTAAGTGTTTTTAGGAGGCCTTTTTAGATGTCTGCTCTCTTCCCTGTGCCCCCCCCCCCCTCCCCCACCTCCCCCACCTCTCTCCTCCGCTTCAGCCTGGCTGTTCATTGCAAGTCAGGGGGGGTTTAATATTTTCCGTGCACTGTGTCCAGGACATTTACAGTTGGCGTCAGGGTACGCTGTTGGTCTGAGGGGAGGCACTTTGAAGTGTTTGCGGTTTCGCCACATCTGCAGGCAAGATGTGCGTACGGGGCTTGGGGGGAGGGGGGGTGAGGGGGTAGAGGGGGTGGAGGGAGGAGGCAGTTCAGAGGAGGAGGGAGGAGAGTTTGTGTCGGTGCTCCTAATGTCATGTGACAATGAACAACATCCCTTAACTCTTTCCCAGGATCGCTCGGTCGGTCGGAGCAGCCAGTGGTGGTGCGGTCGTTAAATTCTCGTTTCTCATCGGGGGAAATGTGTACAGCGTGCATGTTTTCTATCGAGAACCAAATGTGGCAGGCATCATGTGTTTGTGTACACACACACACACACACACACACACACACACACAGACAGCAGTTCGGTGCACAGGAAGAGGAGGATCATGAGGCTGTGCTGAAAGAAAGAGGGACTTTCCCAACATGTGCTTTTTATGTTGGCAGGGAGGTGTCTCTGCTATAATGTTGATAAATGCCTCACATTACTGCAGCGTTTAGGCTCCAAACAAGAAATCTGGCTGAGTTGATTAAAAGCTTGTTAGTACAAGTCTGCAGAATCATTATTTTCAGTTTGTTTCACACATTCTAAAAATAGGCTGAAAAAACACTATAAAAAGTGAATCCAAACATCAACATCAGGGTTTTAAAGCTCCAACCACAGGGCAGGGGTGAAGCCAGGCTGGTGCCGCGGTGCCCCATTAAACCGTACCGCGGTACCCTTTAAAGCTCTCGTCAGACATCGGTTCGTCTCAGTCTGCTCCTCTTCGCCTCCTTGAAGCGTCACCCCGCGAGCCGCCAAAAAAGCAAAGTGGAGCATCTATGCAGAATTAAGCCCCCGCCGCAGGGACATCGATTTAATCATCAGTTTATGGAGCTGGATTTCGCTGAGCCCATAGTCACAGTGCCCACAAGTATTTTCACATTTCATTAGCTTGCAGGCTTTTGCCAGGGTGGTGGCGTGGGCAGAGGGAGGGAGGCGGCGGCGGCGAGCTGGTGTTGATCCCACCGTTGGAATTTTGACTTCTTTATTTTCCACACATTAATTCCCGCCATATTCCTCTCCCTCCCATGCTCCCAGACGCCGGCGCTGCCATTTGCAACCATTATTAAAGTCATATTTCACAGCTTAGTTCATAAAATCACTCAACTTGCTTCAAATTAGTAGGATTGCTCTCCTCCCTCCCTCCCTCCTCCTCCTCCTCCGCTCCCTCTTGGCTCTCCTCCCCCTTCACAGCATCAGAGAGAGAATGATGGGTTAGCGCTGGATTTCACACAGTTTATGCCATCGAGCTGTCAGCTGCCATCTCGGGTCAGGATCACTTGGCTCACATCAGGTTCAGGTTTGAGTCTTGGCTCCTGTACACATGGCAGCGAATTTCCTCACACCATAAATACTGTGATGATTGAGACTGTGAAGTTGATAGAGTCTCTGCCTGCAGATACGAGCTTCCTGTTCAGGCTGTTGCTAACGGGCTGCATGCTCTCATGATCATCTCCTGCATTGGTATTGTTTTAGTAAACGTGTTGCAATGAATACCTGTCAGAAATTGGAAAAGGGTGTTTTGATCATGACCAGCAAGTCAGGAGTCAGATTTGCTGCCAACTGAAGAAAATCACTAAACTCTACGTGTACATTAAGCCAGCTAAACACTAAAATGCAGTTTTCGTGCAAAAACAACATGTGTCCATAGCAGGAGTTCTGCAAATACCTCCGTCCACATTAAAACGGCACAACAGGTCATTCCTCTCCTACTGGGCATGTGCGGAGGACAGACGAGGAAGTCAACCATAGAAAACCAGCAAAGAAGAAACAGTATACTCTTTCCGTTTCTGCGGTGGCTTCCCTGACATTTAGGGTGCATTCCAGTTCCCATACTACTATACAATTTAGTACACCAGAAAAAGATTTAGTATGTCCCAATACATAGTATGTTAAATGCAGAATGCCAAAAGTCCCAGGATGTCCTACTACATCTAGTTGCAATTTGCAGTATGCAGGCCAGCATGCTTTTCTGGTTATTCTGACCCACAATCCTCTGCACAGGGGAAGATGCATCACATCGACTGAGTCACCGCGACAGCGCGTCAACAGAAGCCGTTATGACAGATGAGAGCGCGTTCAAGCACCAACCATTTTGTCAACAATATTCAAATTGTGTGCTACGGACTGCGTCAGATGTAGGAGTAAGAGGGTCAAAGTTCACGGTGCAATGTTCAACGTGTGCAATGCAACAGCAGCAGTACGTACTGAAAGTAAAATGTAGAATTACAGATTACAACAGTTTGGTGGTAGATAGCTACGTTTAACCCTAAACTGTTAAAGTAGACAACTCATAGTTTCCCTTCTTTTTATGCACTTATTTATTACCGTAGAGCACCTGGTGACTCTTCAAAGTTTAACTTATTCAACTACTTTTACAAAATCCTTTTATTTCTGTCTGATTCTCCCTTCTGCTCCTTTTTTTTTTTTTTTTTACCAGTAATTTGATTTTTTTCTTCAATTCTCTCAAAAAAACAAACAAATAAACCTTTTGTGGCTGTTTTTTTTAAAAGAAGTATACCAGAAAAAGATATTTCTGATTCACATAAAACTCAATATTTGATGTCAGCTATGAAACACTTTGATTTGATCGTTAGCGTCAATGATTAGCGTCAGTAATCATCTCAGTTATACCCAAATTACTTCTAACTATCCTCCTTCCCTGGAACAGTCGGGGTAAATTACAATTAGGTTTGACTAAAAATGTCGCCCATGTGAGTCCAATAAATTCCCCCCTCACATCTTAACCACCGGGGTGTTTCAATGTTCCCCTTGTATACAAGCCCAGGAACACGACTGAACAATGTCTCCCTCCATCATAAACTCCTTTAGTGTGGTCTTAAAAGTTCACATCCTGTTTTCCTCAAAATGCAAACACTCTGCTTGAGGTTGAGAAACTTTGAGTGGCTTAAAACCAGGAGAGGAAAAAAAAACACACACACACACAAAGAAGCTTAAAGATGCTGCTGCTCATTCCTGTGTGGGAGTTTTAGGAGGAAGAGTCATTTCAGACTGAAAGAGGCTTTCACTGTCTCTCTTCTTCTGTCTCACTGCTGTGTAACAGCTGAAAATCTACAGCTGTGGGTGTTTCTCAGTTGTGGAAAGTAACTAAGTACATTTACTCAAGTACTGTACTTAGGTACAATTTTCAGGTACTTGTACTTTACTTGTGTATTTCCATCTGATGCTACTTTATACTCCACTACATTTATAACAGCTTTAGTTAGTAAAGCTGTCTACTATAACAAGCTTTTAAAATACAACACATTGTTAAAGATGAAACCAGTGGTTTCCAACATTTTTGGCTTTTGACGTCTTACAAAAAGCAGTGTGTAGTCGGGGTCACATTCAAATGATCCAATATTTCAGCAAAAATCAAAGATTAGAGAAAAAGTCCAAAAAACTGAAAACAGATTTGTGTATCAGAACTTTGTTTTTTCTTCTTTCCTCTCCCATTAATCATCTCACCACCCCTCAGATTTATCTGCTGACCCTTTGGAGGGGCCCGACCCCTAGGTTGGGAACCAGTGGACTAAACTAGCTAACTGTATATAAAGTAGTGTAAACTAGCTCCACCTCCAGCAGCTACAACAGTAACATGCTGCTCTAACACTGATGCTTCACTATTAATAATCTAATGATGTCATATATAATAATATATCAGTCAGAGGGACCAAACCACTACTTTTACTGCAATACTTTAACTACATCAAGCTCATAATACTTATGTACTTTTACTGCAATACTTTAACTACATCAAGCTCATAATACTTATATACTTTTACTGCAATACTTTAACTACATCAAGCTCATAATACTTATGTACTTTTACTGCAATACTTTAACTACATCAAGCTCATAATACTTATGTACTTTTACTGTACTTTTTCATGCAGGTCATTTACTTGTAATGGAGTATTTTTACATTGTTTTATTGGTATTTTTACTTAAGTAAAGGATCTGATTGCTTGCTCCACCACTGGTGTTTCTTTAAATGCCTAAAACAACCACTTTCAGAGGCGTCGTGCCTCCTCAAATATTTGAGATCGGTTGGCTTAAAAAATGGTTAAATTCTCTTTTCACAATAAGTGTCTTTAATTAACCTTAACAATATAGTATATAAACAAAAGTCACTTTTCTATATGTTTTTATTGGTATTTAACTCTGCCTGCCCTTATCTGTTTAGGCTAAAAGGTTCCTTTAAGCTAGAAAGCTCTACATAGCACCAGCAGAGCTCATAGAGCTGCTCAGCTGCGGCTGGAAGTTGTGTCGAATTGTTGTTAACCGCAGTGTGAGGTATGAATAACCAATCTCAGCTCACCACATAAGACAGTGTGACTTGACTGAATTTGTAAATTACTCAGAGCTTCAGAATTTCCCTTTAGGGTGACTTTAGCATCAGTGGTTTTAGCTATAACCCACAAGTCATTAACATGCTAGCTTATTGTCTAGCTGTTATTAGCAGCTAAATTTTTGCTTTTGTATAAACACATTCGCACTGAAAAACAGGATGCACATAAAGAGATTTTTTTTTTTACAAAGAGTCAAGAGCTAAATAGTGTCAAAAGTGTAAAATCAGCAGTTGCATGTTTGTGAGCTTTCTTTACGTGACATGAAATAATCAACAGTGCTGCTAGCTAACGGCTAACATTAGCCCTGAGTTTAAAGGCTTTTCATAAACATTGTCTTGTTAAATATTGCTATTAAATACAATATGGTGTTAATAAGTGTCATTCAATTATAGTTGTAGATGTTTCTAATGAGGGGGTGGTTTGATCATAAACATAGCAGCCAAAGCAGATAATTACTGGTAACAAGTTGGTTTGGTGTGAACATTTAACATTGTGAAACTGCCCACTCAAAAAAAAAAAAAAAAAGGGGGTTTCAGCTCTACGTCCAGACTAAACCAGCATTTTTCTCGCCCTAAAACTGAGCTTTACCCAAACAATTTGTCCATACTGTTCATCTTAAAATGCCACCTTTCAGTAAATACGCCGCAAAACCAAAACTAGGAGCTAAGAGAGGCTAAGAAGCTCAGTAGAGCTGCAGAGTTTAATACTCCGAACAACCCCTTCCAAATGACATGTAGTGATTTCATTCATTGTTAATATAAAAATTTGATCAGGGGAGCTTTAACAAAGTGTTTCCTGAGTGCTTTATGATAACCATACCTCACCCACACTGTGGTTGTAATACAGGGATATTGTGGGAATAATTGATTTGAAAAACTGGCAGTAAGCATTCAAAAACGTTGCCAATGAATGTAATGTGCAGTTTTATAGAATCGCCCAATTACAACAGTTGGCGAGGGGGCTGCGAGCTCTCACTGTATTATGGACATTCACACACACACACACACACACACACACACACACACACACACGCAAAGCCTTCACAAAATGAAATTGAATAATAAACTGTTGGCATCAAACCGCAACTTATTATGAAGGCCGAACCCCCACCGGCAGAAATGAGTTCTGCCTCCCAAGATCAAGAGACAGGAAATACCTGCCGCTGAAGGACCGACTCTCTCAGGTCCCAGCAGGTTTACTGGAGCAGCTAATGGCTCCAGCAGCAGGTCTGTTTCTCTGCCCTCCTTCTCATGAATACATCACATCACACTCACAACCGGACCAAACACACACACTCAGGCAGATATACACAAAGACACACACAGGTAGTTTATGCTTAAAGCAGCTATAATCTATATTTTTTCAATTATCAGCGACTCTGCAGCTCCCCTCGGAGCTTTATAGCGAGTTTCGGCTCATTGTTTAACTGTGTGGCTGCAACCTTACTGTTTTGGTTCACTCTCAGCGCTCTCATAGTGTCATTTTGGGCTGCAGCAGGTAGCTGTTTTCAGAGAATAAGCCCTAAAAAAGAAATGTCAACAGAGCTGCATAAGATGATGACAGAAGATGATGAAATATGATCCATGAGATGACTTTGAGGGATTGTTAGACACCATAAGATTTCTCAGTGGTTTCAATACGTTGACAAAGCTGGAAATTTTTGTGATAGTGATTTCAACCTTCATTTCAATGATACAGTAACAGTAATATGCCAGAAATGTGTGATTGCTTGCGTATTTGATTGGAAAACAGTGTGTCGCAGGATGACCTCGAACTGGGTTTCAGCAAATGTTGAACCAGATTTAGTTTAGTTTTTTGTTTTTTGCTAGAGACTCCTGTGACGACACCCCAGCTGTGTCAACGCAGTGGTCTCGTTAGACTACGTCTACATTAAGCCGGCTAAATTTTTAAAACTCTGCTTTCAAGCAAAAATGCGTAATTTTCGAACAGTTATACACTCTGGAGACCAGTTTTCAGGGGACAAAAAGATGTGTTTTCGAATTTAGCCAGTTTAAATGAATGAGGGGGCTTCATTTAGCAAATGCTAATGTTGGTATGAACAAAGCCTCAGTAGTAACATGGATTGAAACATCAAATGTATAAAAATACTTCTTGTGAAGAAAAGTGGCATTAGTTTAGTTGTCAGGTTACAACCATGAATCTCTCTGTGGTCTGAGGGTTTCTGTGCTTTTAAAAAATCAGTTGAGGAAGGAAAGAATGAAAAAACAGAATGAAGCAGCGAAAAACCCAAGCAGAAAAGGAGAAAGAAGAAGGAAAAGTGATGAGAGGGAAAGTAAAGAAAGAAGAAATGATCAGTTAAGCTGAAAGAAGATAAGCAAAAAAAGTGAAGTACCGTGCAAAGAGAAAATGAGAAGAAGATAAAGAAGGAAGGAAGTGGAGAGCAGGGAAGATGAGAGGAAGAATGCAAAAAATCTGTCAAAAAAATGTGTGGAAATAAAATAGAAGGGAGGACAGTGGGAATGGAAGAAAAAGAAACAAATGATGTCAGTGGTATTTTAGAGCTTTTCTCATGTTTAAATGAAATATCAGATTCTGCAAAATAACTCTAGTGCTTATATAATTATACTGAAGTAAAAACAACAATATTTCCCTCTGAAAAGTCTCCAAAGTGAAAATAAAGAGTAGCTGAACCCCTGAAATGTACTTGAGTAAATGTACTTAGTTTCTCGCCACCTCTGATGAACACACACACACACACACACACACACACACACACTTGACTCCACGGACACACATTTGACACACACACTTGACTCCCTGAAGACACAAAATGCGCTCCAAAAAACCTCGGCCTCGCCTGGCTCTCCGCTCTGACTCACGTAGGAAAAAAAGATTTAATCATGGGAGTAAATTGGCTCGGTGGAAAAATGATTCGTCTGGGCATAATGTGCATGTGCGAGCCATTTCGACTCATTATGCCGTGATCTGAAAGGTTATGGAATTGAAACCAGCATGAGGGACGGAGCTTCCAAGGGCACCGAGCAGCAGCGCAGGGCCCCGAGAGCGGCTCCACATGTTGTCTGACAACGCGCTACCACGGCAACCCTGAGGAGGGGGGTGGGGGTGAGGTGGCGGCATGAATTGTGGGTAAATCTAATTGGGTGGCTCTGTTCTCAAACCTCACTCAAAGCAATGAAATGAGGTGTTTGTTGTACGAAATTACTCTGAATTAATGTATACACTTGTGCTTACCACACACATACATGGATGCCATCACCAGTAGTGTTTGTTTCCAGCTGCGCTTCCAAATCCGCATTGTTATGTGTTGTTGGGGGCAAAACATGTTTGCTTAGGGGCGAACATACACCACATGGCCTGAAGTATGCGGACGCCTGAACATGACCGTCATATGTGATAGTTGAACATGTTTATTCCAACACCGATGGCTTTCATCTGCTGCTATAACAGCTACACTTGTCCGGTTTCAGGCTTTGCACCAGATTTTGTATCCTGGTTGCAGAGATTTACTCCCATTCAGACACAAGAGCATTAAATAGGATATATTCTGCACATTTCCAGGTCTATGTTTATATTCTGGGGCTCTACTTGAATATCTTTGCATGTTTTACAGTTAAAAAAACTCCTTATTTATCTTCTACTGGTCCTTTATGCAGCCCCTCAGTTCAGCCTCTGTCTGAAACAGGCCGTTTTAGCTCCTGTCTCTTTAAGGCCCGCCTCCTGATGAGCCCACTCTGTTCTGATTGGTCAGCTTCAGGAAGCTTCCTCTGGCTCCAGAGGCTACGTAAACAAAATATAGCAGCAGAATTTCACTTCTTTTTCTGCTGCATTGACCATGTTTAATATCCATATCCAACATTATAACAGTATAAAAATAACAGCCCAGCGTTTAAAAGAGCTGGTATATTACCTCAGATGTGCTTGTCGGATGGTCAAACTCTTTCGGAAACCCCGCTCCCCCCATTCCTTTCACCTTTCATAGTCTTCAAATATGTATCAATCTATCTATAATTTTGTCATCTTGTAATTTTGCTTTCTTGGTCTATTCTGTACACTCATCTGTTTTCCTTCTTTAACAGGTTTTGAATTGAGGTTTCTAAGGATAGAGGATGTTGTATTGCTGTACAGATTGTAAAGCCCCTTGAGGCATTTGTACTATGTGATATAGGGCTGTACAAATAAAACTGACTTGACTCTCAGACATCAGATTTGTGGGAGCTGCACCCGACAATTTCTGTAACTTTCTGAAATCGACAATCCAATATTCACACCCACGTCACGTGATTAGCCAGCAGGGCGGAAGTGAGATAAGCGTCAAAGTTTTAACTTCTCTTTTTACATTCCTGACATGACTTTTAATGTGAACAGCCATGTGCAACACTATGAACATCTTTCAGGAGAGACTGTCTAAAAATATGCACCGTTATTCGTGTATTTAAACACTGTTGCGTCTCGTGAAACCGGTGACTCTGTCTATGACGGTCGGCTTTTCACTTTTGCCTTCGAGTGGAGCTGTTCGGACTCTTATTGGTGGAGCTGTATCTGACAATTTCTGTAACTCTCTGAAACTGACAATCTATGCAACACTGTAAATGTCTTCAAGGAGAGAAAGTCTGAAAATATCTGTCCGTCCGTCCATCCATCCATTTTCTGCTGCTTTTCTGGGACTGGATCACCGTGGCATCCTTCACCCCAGCAACGCCATCGAGCCCCTCCTGGGGGATCTCAAGGTGTTCCCAGGCCAGAAGAGATATGTAGTCCCTCCAGCATGTTCTGGGTCTCCTACCAGTTGGATGTGCCTGGAACACCTCCAGGAGGAGGCGGCAGGTGGGTTCCTTTCGATGCAAAGGAGCTTTGGCTCTACCCCAAACTCCCCCCGGATGTCTGAGCTCTTCACCCTCCTCATCTCTAAGGCTGAGCCCAGACACCCTCCTTGTATCTGCGATCTCATTCTTTCAGTCACTCCCCAAAGCTTGTAATATATTATCCCCATATTTAAACATTGTCGCATCTCGCCCCTCTCTATGGCAGTCGGCTTTTCACCCTGCCATCGAGTGTGGCCATTATAAGAAGCTGTTAATCGTTGAGTGAACTAGTTGCCTTATAGCATAGCATGTACCTTCACGACCAACACTGATGATGGTAATAACGTCTGGCTCGTTGGAGTTGGATGGGGTTGAGGCCCAGGACAGCAAAGTTCTCACGCACCAAACTGAAATCATTGGACGGGGTGTCCACATACTTTCAGTCTTCATTTGTTTAAGTGTTGAGTTTAGTTTCGCAGCTTACTAAAAACTCCTGTTTTGGGTTTTTGTATTTCATGCTCAAGATGAGTTGAAGAAAGAAAGAATGATCCTCATTACTGGTAACTCAAAAATCATAGCCAAAAAATAAATTGCTCTAAACTGGAAGAAAAACTAGATTCTTACACTCAAACTGTGGTGCTTAATTAACTCATCAACGGCCTGTAGCTCCGAAGGGTAATGTTCTTGTTAAACCTGCATCACTTGATTTTTTGGCCAGAATAAAAAGCTGTAAACACAACATTGATATAATTATCACCTTATAAAGTTGTTGTGGTGAATGTGTTAGCAAATGCTTTCATATTTACACATCCAGCAAACATGAGGCCACATTATTTGATTCTGCATTTATTTGTGTTTCTGGCCAAACAACGAATGTAAGTCCAATATGCACTCTCCTTTTAGCTCTGGTTTGGTCTCCACTAAGTGCTGAGAAAAACATCTGGCTCTATAGCTGCTAAATGCTTCACTTTCTACACCAGCTAGTGTCTAACTGTGTCTGTCTGCTGTTTGCTGCTGGGCAGGTGGTTTACAGTGGGTTTATGAGACTGAACCAGACAGGAAATGTGCTGGAAAACCAAAACTAGGAGCTAAAAGAGGCAAAAAAAAGCTTAGTAGAGCTGACAGGTGATGATTTTCTGTGGGTTTGTTACTATAAGGAATCCCTTTCACTCATCATATTTATTATTTTGTTGAAAACCTACAAATATCATTTTAATTTCATTAAGTTTTTTGTCCTCTTTTTTTAAAATATATCTGAAACCAAAAGTACCAGATTCTGTTACTTTTGTGTTGTGTAATTCGGTCAGGTTGAATGGGACTCTGGTTGGTTTTCCCCCTTGGTGCGACTCCTTTGGGCGGATTTGAATGAATCGTACTCACAGAGACCCTTTAGAGGAAGTGGTCTCGGTCCGGTCACAAAGAAATTCTGGAGTGGTTCGTTTGTGGTGGGAACGTGATCCGACCTCCATCTGACCGACTACAAGGCTACAAGTTTGAGTGAAATCAATATCAAGGTCCGACCTGGACTAACAACAAAGTACGTTGTCTTCTTGATATTTGGGCAGGAGCTTCTTCAGGACCTCCTTCCCGTGTTTATGTTCTTGCTCCCACTCCAGACACATTTGACCAAAATAGAGCTTCGACTAACGATTTTTTTCATTATCAATTATTCTGCCAATCATTTTCCCGATTCATCGCTTGTCTCTGAAATGTGAGAAAATTGTTACCCAACTATTTCTGTAACTTTCTGAAATCAACAATCCGATATTCACACCTGCTTCATGTATTGATTGGCCAGCTATTCAGAGGGGAGAAAGTAAACAGGGTTTCAACTTCTCTCCATATCTCCGTTTTTTCATTCGCAACACAATTACGATATATGTCACTTTTCATGTTTACAACAGGATTGACAGAAAATTCAAATTAATGAGCGTTTCCATCCACTCCTGTTGTGTGAATATTGGGAGATAAACAACAGGTGGCGCTAATTCTCCAGTCGGTGCTAGTAAACCATTGCGGCAGAAGAAAACACATCGCGATGACGTCATTAAGAGTGGCAGTCAAAACTCAAACAATGGAAAACCATGTGGAAAACATGATGGAAATATGACATTTCTGTTTGTTTCACGTATTCATTTGAGGAAGGTTACAGTTTCCTCATTGCGCCACACAGATCTGATGTTTTCGTCTTTTCAGTGGAAGCTTGAGTCACGATCAAGCCACATGTTTCACGTGCGTCATCATTTGTTCACTAAGTCTGTAATTGCACCTTGTCGCATTTTTGTTTTTATTGATACAACAATTTTTCTCAAGCATCAAAACTTATGAAGTGTTAGAAAATAGTCACAAAAGTTACCTCTTTAAATGTTTTATTTTGTCCAAACGACTAATCGTTGCAGCTCTATTTGAAAACACTCTAATTCGGTATATTTGGAAGACAGATGGAAACGCACACACACACATTGCAGAAATGTTACACCACTCTTTTACCGTGTATAGGCCTCAGGGTCTGGATCTGCACATATAGCCAAGAACACACTGGCCCTGCATTGCTCCACAACAGTCACGGTGAATCACACACACACACACACACACACACACACACACACACACACACACACACACACACACACATTCACTGCTTTCCATGCCAGCTCCAGATGGGAAGAAATTCCTTCTTTTTTGTTGTTGTGAGCAATGCTTTCCGTCACACACTGCTCAGCAGGAAGGTCATTTTTGGGAAGAGAAATGATTCCTTCCCCTTTGTGTTGCACACACAGTTTTAAAGGTATATTAAGCTGAAGTTACCAGAGGGCCTACTGTACTGTTCCTGCTTTGAGACAGTCAAGATGTTGTCATTTGTCATCGTTTGCCTGGCTCGGAGATTAAACCCTCAAAGTCAGCAGCACCTGATCCAGGCTCCAAACCCACATTGCTGGATGAAATATTACATGTTCAGGGCAGGGTCTGTAAAAAGTCTGTGCTACTAATCCCTGCCCTCTGAGCTTGAGGAGAGCTGAGTCGGGGGGAAAAAAGAAAAAAAAAGAAAACCACCCTCAGACCCTCGACAACATGCTGGTGGAGTTAAAACTCTGGATGGGCAGCCAAAGAAAAAAGCAGCCCAAAAATCATCAGGTCTATTTTTTTTATTTCGTTTTCAGTGACATGATTTACTATGAGAACTGGAGATGAATAGAAAGCACATTCCTCTGGTCTGAATTCTCCCAGGGAATGGAGGTTAGGCTTACTCCTCACTCTGTCTCGCTGAAACCATCGCGCCTCCAGAGACTGACTGACTCAACTGAGGTTTCTCTCGACTGTAGATTCCACAAAGACTCAGACTGTTCAGGATGAAAGCTTCAGGCAGTCTGAGCTGGAGGCTCTGCTCCGGAAAATGACCCCTCTGCTGCTTCCTGGGGGTGTTTACCATCTTCACATGAGGGCGGAAGCTATAGTGTGACCATCACTCTGTGGGTTGTTGCATCTTTTAAAAAAAAAAACTAATACTACAGGCTAAAAGGCTAAAGACCTGTTAGCAGCCCCTAGAGGCTGCAGTGTTTATTACACCCATAATAATGCACTGAACAGAACAATGACAGTCTTAGAGCTTTTCCCATAGTGAGACTATGGATGTTTCAAGAGAACTGGATAATGTGTCACCATGTTTCTTTCACGAAGCAACTTCCTTTCTAGCTTAGACAATTACAAGTGCAGACTCCCATACACACATGAATATCTTCAGCACATTTCATGGAATCCAGTAAGATCCTGAGATACTGTCAAAGGTCAGAAAGTCAAAAATCAAAGTGTTGGTGAGGGGAAAATCTGACCCGATGATGGTGTTGGATGAAAAGATCATGGTCATCAAAATCAGAACTTTCACACTAAATTCCATTGTGAGTAGTCAACACATGTTTTTAAAGATTTAACATCGCAGCTAGCAGGAAAAAAGTGCTAGCACAGCCTCTAACATCATAAATTTAGCCTACTCCCGGTGAGCTATCAGACACCTGCTTTTTATCAACAAAGTTATGATGTAGACTAGCCTCTCACACTTTAGGATTGTCATGAACCACACAGACCAGGAGAAAAGATGAGTAAAGCAGCTAAAACAATGTTAGCAAGTTAGCTTGCAAGCTAACTCGTATTTTGTATACATGACTTACTTTTAGACAAGTTCCAAGTTTAGGACTGATTTTCTTGGCCTTTCAAAGAACAGCCACCTTTTGATTTTCACAAGTTTCATCTGTTCTGGGTTGCATGTGCCTTCTTACAGTACAGTAGTGCAGCCCCATGTAACTGTGTCCTGAGCAAACATCATCAACATGTCCGTGCACAGCGCTCTGGGACAGTTCAATGGGTACAGGAATGTTTTTTTAATGACACTGTACACATGTACGCATAACACTGTCCTCTTTTACTGGATACTTGGTTGTTTTTGGACTATTTAAAGTGAAGAAATATGCTATTTTCCACCATTAGTTTTACTTTATCCAGTAATGTTTGTTCCTATTTAGCAGCTCAGCTACTTTTTAGCTGACGTGGCAGCACTGTTGCAGCCATACCCCCATCCGTTATCCAGTGCTTATAATCCATCAACTAAAAAAATGTTGTTACAGATAAGCAATCTTAATGAACCTCTGCCAATAGCATACCATATTTACTTTTTATCCCACATTTTCCTCCTACTGTTAGTGCTGTAGCTTTGGGTTGAACTGTTCCCAGAAACATACGTTGGTTTGCCAGATTGAGTGTTTTTCCACCCAATCGCACTACATTTGATTTAATTGGGCTTGTAAAAATTGTTTTAGGCAGGTTGTGATGCTTTTTGTACCATTTGGGTGGTTTCCACCAACGAACAGTTATATTCCAACATATCGGCCTTCCTCCCATCTGAGTAGAAGGAGATCAACACTGCACTGAGCTCAGTACGCTGATGTTACTATAATTCTGAGTTTCCAACTTGTAAATAACATTCATGTTGACATTGTGGTCGCAATTACGACTCGGAACATTTTTCTAAAAGCTCCATTGTATTCTTCTTGGCAATTAATGCCAAGTGCTTGCTCATGGGGCAATTGTCGGATCTCTGTAAATTAAAGAGTCTTGACCTGCTCTACGTGAAACGTGCCCTGAGATGACTTTTCTATGATTTGGTGCTTTATAAATAAAATTGAATTGAATTGAATAATGATACGGAAGTGCCTGACGTTCTTAAACCAACTCTGTAATCATACAATGGTATCGATCCATCTCTACCATCCATCACATATGACCTGAACATCATCAGCCCAACATGGCTGCCAACTGATGTCCATCAAAACCAAATGTCATTCCAGTTTATTAAAACAAACTTTTTTTCCTAATCCAATTATTATTCTGTCAGAGTTCTGTGATAAAACACCTGTAAAAGCTGTCATCTAAAACATCTAAAATCACAAAATTGCATGATTTCTATAATAAATCTTTCATTATTACAACTGTGGTGTTGAGTTTCCCTAATTATACTGATAAAACAGAAGACCGGATGTCATTTTGGGATACTTTTATGACAATTAGACAGGTTCTAGTCTTTGATTGGGCTACTTTTTATCATTCCCATTTGGCAACACTGCTTGCAGATAAAGGTGATCACACTTGAACACAGCGTTGGTCTCTACCTCCCCCTGTCCTCCTCGTCTTCCTCCTGTCTCTGTGAGCTGTCTGAGATATACTCAGTCTGGACTCGAGCCCAAAGCTCTGCTCTGCTGACGTGACTGGACAAATTAGTGTTACTCCCGCTAATATATTCAAACTGCTGCCGAGTGGCTGCAGAAGACATTGAGAAGTATTAGAAATGATAGCCTTGACTGTCAGCGACGCTAACCACTCCTGAAAAGGTGACAGCACATTTGGCTGCTATTTGCTGGGGGAGAGAGAAAAAAGTACCTACAAGTTTAACTTTGGGGCATTTTGATCTTTAATTCATACGGGATGTGGAAAATGTGTTTGGTCTATTCACATCTCAAAAGAGTCATTCTGACCAGAGAAACATGTTGCGGAGATCATCTCACGCCATCGCGCCTTCAACACTTTGATGATTTTGTCCTTTTTTCAGTGCCAGGCTGCTCATTGACAAACTGTCCTTTCATGAAAAGCTCAGGGAGGAACAACTCCGCACCACTCCCGCCGAGCGCTTACGCACGCAAATGCTGAATATTTGAGGCGACTCCTGGATGTGTTTTATGCAGACAACATCTGACAGGCCTGAAATGAAGCCAGGGCAGATATGAAAGCAGGCACTGTCTGTCAAAACCAGGAAATAATCAAACCCCCCATCCACCTCAGGGCCCCAGCTGAAAGTCATTAGCCCAAAACAATGTGCTGTTTCTACTGTTAGTCTGAAAAAAATAATAATAGCAATAATACTTAGGAGAATTACCATAACGATTTGAGAGGATCTCAATTATCTCGTGTGTTTTGAGCCCACTCTGTGGAAGATTGCAGCTTGGTCACTGTCAGGGTGTGGACGGACTGCACTGTAGGAATATTTAAAGAAAATTGGTCGGCAGTTATGTTCCAGCCTTGATTATAATAGCCAACGGTGATTACCCATCTCTAATCCTATTAGCTTTTGTTTGGAACATGGGATGAAGAACATTATATATGAAAAGAGCATTCAAAAATCATAAAACTTTTCTCGTAGAGAGTTTGGTTCAACAGCTGAAAAACAAAGCGACCAGCTAACTTCAGCTGCATTTAATGAAAGCACACATATAACTTAATACACATATAAGACAATGCACTGAACGGTATTGATGCTGTTCTGGAAAGATTCAAGGCGGAATTTAAGCAGTTTAGTCTAAATAATTAGTCAAAATGTAAGCACAACACAGACAGAGCTGCACAGAGGAAATCAATATAAAAAGTACTCATATACTGTATTAATCTTCAGTATTACGAGGAAAAGTATAAAACACATACGTACATAAAAACTAACTCAATATTTACACCTGACCAACCTGTACTACATGCACTGAATCAACATGATCTCTCCTGTGACATGAAGTATTACAATGCTGCATTAAAAGGTCACATATGAGTCCATTTCCACCTGGTAATAACATGTGATCTGTGTCTGGATATTTGATCTGGATAAAGAGAAAACACAGGTTCATGCAGGTGTAACTGCATGCAGATTTCATTGCTATCAGAATGCGACTGGATAAGCCAGACCCAGTCCCAAGCCTGTGTTACACACAAATTAATGCATTTACTGCTGTAGCTAAGTCAACTTTTTAGTGGACTTTGCGGATCATCTAACTCTCTAGCCATCCATCCAATCCACCCTCTCCTAATAAGGTTAATTATCACCTTAAATTGACATCATTTGAATTGCATCACTTCCCCGGGTCATA
This sequence comes from Thunnus thynnus, assembly GCF_963924715.1. Classification (NCBI taxonomy): domain Eukaryota; kingdom Metazoa; phylum Chordata; class Actinopteri; order Scombriformes; family Scombridae; genus Thunnus; species Thunnus thynnus. The sequence continues at coordinate 2,454,865 of NC_089524.1, read as the reverse complement.
ATTACTACGGCCACTAGATGGCGTAAACATAACTATAAGTCGTTTTTGCCAGCCTGAATTTTAGACCTACACCCATTTTTCTTGTGAGGACGGGCTGGTGACATGACGTCCTTTTTCGGGGCCAAATGTGGGGAAATTTCATTGTAATGTCATGTTTCAGCTGCACACGACACAGATACACTATTTTATTCAATACAGCTGTCTACACAGGCCACGCTTGCATTTTACTTGAGCTATCGGCGCGTAAGCGCATCCCAAAGCGTATTTTTTTGCTTCTATTTTCCTCTGTTATAACACATAACTATGCTGATTGTGTGTTGGGCTGTGAGCAACCTCCAAAATCCAAAAACACCTACAAAGACAACTGCGGTTCTCATAGTTGCAGTTTTCTGTTGTTCATTTTGTAAGTTATGGTCCCATTTAATTTAAATTCAAGGATAAAGCAGGGTATCCTGGCTACGTTGTGATTGACAAGTCGCTGCCTCTGTAACATTGGTTAGGTAACATAAACATGGTGTAGCCCCAGATTCACAGAGTATAGGCGTAGTTGTAGCCGTTGTTGTTTCAGTGTGTTTTCACTTCATGAAAGTTAATTATAACATTTTGGTCGCCTAAAAAATTCTTGTTCAGCGTTTGGTTGTGCTGAAAGACCCTCTAAGGAGTTGGATGTTCAGTTTTTCCAGTAAGTACATTTTGTTTTAATGGTTTTAAGCCCATATTTTGCTAGCAAAAATTGGCATTAGCATTATTACAATTAACCATAGACTGCAACTGCATCATGCTAACCAAGCTAGCAGCTAGCATTAGGTTAGGCTCCACCCTCTTGTCCAAAAATCCAAGATCGCGACGGTCAAAATGCCAAACTCGAGGCTTCAAAACACGAGTCCACAAATCAATGGATGCCTGCACGGTGGCTACGTCCGTTATTTTGAGAGTCTATGACTTAAGGTCGATAAGCAACACAAAGGTGAGATTTATGCTTTATCAGAAGTGTTAGACTAGAAGCACCTGCGACCGCTTCACGCAGTGGACAAGACCGTTTCGAGTGGTGCTAGGGTTAGCTTAGCTATCACTCATGCTAGCAGGCTTCTCCACCGTCTCTGATTACCCTCCTACAATATAAATAACATTGCCCCAGTTAGCAAGGATACTGAAAAGTAGCCTATGAATGTCTTTGACTGCTGCCGTCTGTCATGTGACCTTAAGGTCATGGTGCTCTCTTGAGAGCCTGCCTTTACCTTGAACACACCATGTTTGACAGCTCTACCAGTTTTGCCTTCATAATTTCCATATTTAGATCCGTTCATAATACAGGTTGAATCACGATAACAAGAACTCTTATTAACACCAGGTGTAAATGCAAACACCTGTGATCAGACATCATTATCTGATAACATCCAGATACAGATCACAGGTTAAGAATAGTTAAAAAATATAAAGTTGTAGAGTTTTTAAAACAAATGTAACATGATACGTTATTGTTGTTGATATGTTGCACTTGTGATGTAACATGTTGGATTTAGTCAAAACTAAATACAAATCATTCACTCAAAGGAGAAACTCAGCAGTAAATCTGAATTCACATGTTATTCCAATGATCCTCACGGTTCAGACAGGAACGATCTTCTCCCTCAGAGAACTGAGGCTCTAATCTTTGATGTCATCATGATACAAAACCTGGAGGTGGTCGGCTGACGATATATTACAGTCTGCATTTGTGGACGCACAGAGTAGCTCTGTAGAAGTTTAATGTCCCGGTAAAAGCTTTATTTCATTTCAGCACTGAGCAGAAAAAATGCTCCTGTCTCCATAAAATCGCCCCGGGTGCCATCAGGCTGTCCACGCTGTTGTTTCAGGATTTATCTCTTGATGACATCGTGAAAGTTTCCTGCTGTGTTGTTATAGTCTTCAGAGGCTTGATCACAAATCTAAACTTAAACTAAAGTGGAATAACATGTGAATTCAGCTTTAGGGTGGAATTTCCTCGTAGTATTTGCCAAATGGAGCAAAGAACAATCTGCTTTTTACAGTAAAAATGTCCCTACTATTTCATAGCAATCATCCAGACAGGCATGATGACCTCAGGGAAGCCTTCCTGCTTCTCAACATCCAGGACCTCCAGGCCGGCTTTGGTGATGATGTGCTTCATGATGTCCAGGTGGCGGCTGATGCTACTGTCGATGGGGTCCAGCTTGCAGCCCTGCCGCGCCATATTGTCCTTTATTATGATGACGCCGTTTGGACGAAGGCTCTTCTTACAGCGCTTCAGGAAGTTCATCAGGTCCTTGTCTGTTAAGTGGCCTGAAGAGAAAGAAAGATACAGAATGAAAAGAAAAAAAATCCAAACTGACATCATGTATAGATTCCTTGTAGGGAATTTCTTCCTTGACTTGACTTCATATAAAAACAGGCTAAACTGCAGGTTGTCCTGCTGCAGGCTGCTGGTCAAGACAGGCACTGACATAAAGACATTTTTTTCTTTCGTTTATTTCTCCATCTCGCCATTCAAGCTAAGTGACCCGGACGTCCTTCTCCACACTCACGTTCTCCAGCTCCTCCAGGAGAATCTTGCTGTGTTTCCAGGCTGGATGGGATATGTAATTTCTCCAGAGGGTTTTCTCTCAGTTGATCATGTCCAGAGAGGCGTCGAGGGAGCATCCTGCTACCACAATCCCCAATCTCAGCTATTAACCCGGTGCGTACAATGTTATTATAACCTTTAGTAGCAATAGACCATTTCACAAATACTGCGATGGTGGATTTTGACGAGCCAGTGACATTGACACAGTGAGACTCATAGTTTGGCAACATTACAACAAAAGCTAGTCGTCCAACACAGTAAGACTAACGCAATAAAAGGGTATAAATTAATGGAAAGAAGACAGTTTTGAGAGCGGAACAGTTGGAGAGTTAAGGAGCTGAAGAAAGAAAACAGTGTCTGTTAGACTGTGAAATCTCCATCACAGACCGAAAGAAAAGACGTTTTAATATCACAATGTCAGACGGCTCATCTGTTAAAACTCCAGCCGAGGGCAGATCGGTGTGTTATGTTTTATGTAACACCTGTAGGATGTGTTCTGACATATGCAAGAACTTCCCATCCTTCAGTGTTGATAATTTGGTTTTCTAAAATATTTATCACCGTGCAGTGTTACAACCAAAAATATAGTATGTCCACAACCATTTGTGCAGATATTAGCTAATTAATTAAACACAATTCACACGATTAGAGTCACGAGAACTTTATTGTCAGCCCATCCATGTACAAGTACAAAGTAGGGATGACATTTAGTTTCTCTGGGTTTAATGGTGCTACTTTTAACATTAACATTGCAGCAGTGCAAACAACACATAAAGTGCAGAGTCAGTGTAAGGATGTAGGATGTAAACTGTGTAGACATTTGTCTGTATTTATAGACTTTGACCTTTGAGTTAGAATGGTTGTGGTAAAGTGGATGTGTGCATTTAAGGTAGTTAAATATATTTATTACATTTAATTGTCTTAACAACTTTAAATCTTGGGATTGTGGATTTTTCTGTTGAAAAGGAAATTTATTTTGAGTGTTATGGTTCTGGGTGGTACTTTGGCTCTCAGAGAGAAAAAAGAGGTCAAATAACATAATTCATAAGTAAATGAAAATATCAAAATAAATAAATGATCTCTGTGATATGCAGATTGCAGACTGAGACGTCTCTCGTACTTACACGCCACCCACTGCATCCAGATGACGTCGTACTTGTTCAGCGGAGGCGTTAATTCTTGCAGGTTGTAGCAGTAGTAGGTCTCGATGCGGTCGGCGTCATCACCCAGGTACTCCTCGTGCGCGTGGAGCAGGAAGTTCTCAACCATGTCCGCCATCTCCATTTTCTCAAACACAGGGAGGAGGACACCTTTGGTCACACGGCCGATCCCGCAGCCGCAGTCCAGAGCGCAGTGTGTGTCGGCCTTACCGGGACCCTGAAGATGAAAAGAAACGGGACCAGGAAGTAAAACAAAATTCTACTTTTACTTAAAGGTTGAGCTGAAAGTTAAATACCTTAAATGGAGGATAATTGTAGAGGTGAGCTTAAAAAATACAACTTAATTTATGTTTCACAAAAGAAAAAGTGCATTTAAATGTCAGATTCCTTGCTGCATGTTATTATCATATCTATAGAAGGTCTATACTTCATTTTCTGTGTTGCCAGATGTCGAGATTCTGCACCTCAAAAGCACCGACAGCACAAACAAGCAGCCTTCAGTTCCTCGGGGCAACCAGACTATGAACTTTACCACGAGGGAACAAAAAGTCACCTCACTTGAATCATGCTGGTTTTTCTTCCTTTTCATTTGGTATTCTGACCTCACTCCAACCCCTCCACACCAGGGGCCCCCGGTGTGTGATTGTATGAAAGATGGGGCCCCGGGGAGCTCTGCGCTTGTTACAGGAGGCTTCCTGGTTTCGGTGAATTACTGCCATATTGCTCTGTGAGTATGTAGCTCAGTTTAATCTGGATGTAGTCTAAATCTTTTTCTGCAGCACTTACTTTTAATGGAGATGTCAGGGTTTTAACAGGAGTTGTTTGAAGCCACAGAGGAGTTTTTTGGGAGAGGATGATGTGTCGCTGAGCGCACGGCCGTAGAAGAGAATCCTTTGGATGTATTTTGGTTTATTATTTAGCTTTCAAGTGAGATATTTAAAGTGGACAGAGCCATTATCACCAGCTTTAACTCATACATTTGCTATTTTTAGAGCACATTTTCTGTTTCAGTGTCCCAACTTTAAAGAGACACTACCTCCTAAGTACAGTGTATGGTCGAAAGTATGCGGACACCCCGGTCTGCATATGTTTGTGTGTATTTTTGGTCTGGGGTTTGTTTTTACATGTCTGATCTCGATCTTGATAATAATAATGTGCTTCCAACTTTGTGCCAACAGTTCGATAATGTCTTTTTACCCGTTTCAACATGACAATGCCGTACACAAAGCCAGATCCATGGAGAAATAGTTTTCCCAGTTTGGTGTGGAAGAATTTAACTGGCCTTGACCCCGACCTCAACCCCATCCGACACGTTTGGGATGAACTGGAAACACTGGCAGCCAGCCAGGCCTTCAAAAACCATAATAACTCTTTTATTTTGAAAAGATGATACCCAGTGATATAATAAAAGATGAAATATTGACATGCAAGTGATATTAAACTGGTTTCAAACCTATTTCTATCAAGTTTATTTTGTCTGTTGTCTCTAATCTGTCTGTCAAACAGCAGCAGTTTATTTAGTATCATCATGTTTTAAACTGTGAATGTTTTTCTTGTGGTAATCTTCTTAATACCAAAGCTGTTAGTAAGGTTGTAAAACATGACAGTAAAGGAGAGAAATTAATATTTTAATCAGATCTGAGCCAGAAAAAAAAAAGTTTTATGATTAACAATTTATTAATCGCTTCAAGCAACAAAGAGGTTCCAGCTTTTTAAGGAGTGTGAGAATTTACTGCTTTTTCTGTTTCATATCACTATCATTTGAATATATCTGGGTTTTGAGCTGTTATATTTGGCTCTAGGGACTCGTGATGGACACTTTTACTATTATCTGACATTTTATTGACTAAAAGAGTCATCACTAATGAACATAAATAAATAGTTTCAGCCCTAATCCTCTATTATTTACTGTTGTACTTCTCTTATTGTATTAGTCTCACTATGTTTTCTTATTTTTGATCCTGTGACACACTTTCTTCACTCTCTGTTATATTATTATCATTCTTATAACTCTATACTAAGTGTAGCAGCGAGCGTTGAGTCACAAGGAAGTGCCGATAGGAGCTGTGATAAATCTGGGCTTGTTGTGTTTACATTAGCACCAGAGGAAAAGTAGCCACTTAGCCTTCTGTAGTTTCTTTAAACCATCCGATCTTAGCCGTTTATAATTAGACCCACTGCAAAAATGATCCTCTAAATAACCCGGCCTCTGGGCCAAACCCATTCCCCTGAATTAGCACTTGGACACACTCGGCATCTAAAAAAAAAACCCCCCCGTCATCGACACTAACATGTGTGCATGCATACATGTGTGTTAATTATACACTGTGCATGCAATTTATGAAACTACAGATATTTCTCAACTGAAAATGTAAATGTATGTCATGTCCCATCTCCTCTCTGTGAACAAACTATACACACAGATTAACAACTGCTGGCTCAGCTCGATCTGTATGGGTGTTTATGGGGCTGACATTGAGTTTATGCTACTATTAGAATCTGCCTCCTCCCACATGAAACAAGAAGGAATTCCTTTAATGTTGGAAGATGTTGGATGATGAAATCCTTGCCCCTTAAAATAGAGTTTGACATAAATATTCAGAGAAGGTGATGGAGAAACAACAGATCTTCTCAGATGTGACAGTATCAGTTTCTTATTGAGCCCTTTTGATCTGTTGTAAACTCACATGTGAGTCGGTATCTCATTACTCACCACAAACCTCTTCAGAAACTCGCGGGAGCCCTCCAGATCAACGTTGGATATATCCACAAAATCTCCCATCATGCCTTCCTCCGAGGCGGGGACGTCCTCGTAGAACTGCTGAGCCCGGTAGTAGAACTGTTTCTCTCCTTTGATGTATTCACAGGTGATCGGAAACAGCTTCACTGTTCAGACAAAGTCATAAAACACACGTTCAGGGTTACAGGTTATATTATCAATTTATCAATTTAAAATACTTACACATTACATAACCCTTAAAGTCTCCTCCAGTAATTTGGTATTTATTTCCATAAAGAGAGGGTTTGTTTTAATGAAAATATTCTAATATATTTAAAAAAAAATCTGATTTTCTGGATTTCCATTTTAAAACATGAATGGTTGAAATCAAAGCAGCGGAGACAAACTATCCTGACTTTTACATATGAATCAAAAAACACTGCATCCTACAATTCCCATAATGCAACACTGTTCATGAGTACAGGCTCTCGACAGCCACAAAAGACTATTATGGTGTTTTTGTAATTATATTTTCACCGCAGGCTTTGTATTCTAAACAGAGAGCTGGAGAGAGCAAAGACCACATTTATAGGAAATACATCCGGCTGAAATAACAGTGACTAATGACATTTTTACAAAATAATGAAAAAAAAAACTTAAAATTGAAAGTTTAAAGCCTCAAGAAGCCACAATGTTCTTTACACCCCACATTACACCAGATGAACAGATGATTCTTAAGGCCTGTCTAACTGTCTTTACACTCCCCCCTTTTTGTTGGAAAAATACAACAATTTATATAACTTTTCCAGAGCAGATATTTCCAATAATCACACAGGTTCAACTTCTCTCTGCAGCTGCAGTCAGACAGAAATCCACCTGGCTGAATGCATTGGCGTTATGTAGCCAAAAAGCAAAGGGAGGGACATTTCACCGTCATTAATCTGTTTGTGTTATTTAATCTGCGGTTATAAAGCAAGAATGTACACAATAAATATTTCCTGAATGATTCCACCTTCTCTCTCAAACCAGCTGCACATTAGACAGTCAAGTTCAATCAGACTGAACTCTGCATGAAGCAAAGGAAAAGGGGGGTTAATTCCTGACCAGAAGCAAATGTGTCTCTCATCGTGTTCCACATAGAAATGAATGGAAAGCGACTTTCAGACTGACTGACATCAAGCAGCTTTTTTTTTGTACTCTTCACAGAACAATTTCCGTCACTTTTCATGTGTACAACCTTTCGTTCAACCTTCGAATGTGGCCGTTTGGAGCGGGAACACTTTTGCCTTTGCACACGGTCGGACGACGAGTTTTATCAGTGACGTGACTACAAATGTAAGATTTGACGTGAAGGTCATTTTATGACAATCTGCCCTCAAGATTTTTAAAATATCTGGTGCACAAGCGGATATTTTGATCCGACGGTGGCACTAATAGAGAGATAAGGGAGGCAAATAATAAGACATCAGTAACGTACAACATGAGCGTGGACTGGTCTGTATGGAGAGGATCACTGTTCACAATCTCAAAGGAAATGTAGAATGATAATTTGATTACCAGAAGACTATAAATAAGGACGTGCTGTGCTACTCTTACACTCCGCTCAGCTGTTACGTGACATAAGATAACACGCTGATTGATTCATCTCCACCGTTGCGCATCTACAAACGTTTTTAGGTTTCTGTTGGTGTATTAAACATTGTATTTTGATAACAGGATGTCAGTATTGCGCTGACATACTGTAACATTAAGAAACATGACAACTGGCTTTCTTAAACCATCTCAAACTCTCACTGCCTCGGTTTTGCAGAGCTGAAATCAATCCCGTAGAATGAACGCAACATTTCCGAAGGCTTAGATGACACATTCCTGAATGTCCGTTCACTTGTCAAGGATCTCCAGTGGCAGAATTCATGACACCACAGTGAAACAGTGAGATGGGGGGGGGTGGGGGAGGGATTTATTTCCAGCTGGACTCCCTTCTCCATGTTAGAAACATCAGAGTGAGACAGACGGCCAAGAAAAGGGAGTGAAATACTCGGCGCATGGACATCACGCTGAGAAAACAAAAGGTGAAGAATCAGACGGTTCGTGCCGTGACTTTCCTGGCAGGTGGTTATGAAATGTTTGAGGACTGATAAGACTGGCTGGAGTAGAGTCATGTGGCTGCTTAGCAAGAGGAAGGGGTAAGTATAGAAACATCCAGCAAGATCAAGAGGGAGGGAAGACAGCGTGACGACGTATCTGTCTGCCAAGGAAGCGTCAATCCGGTCCCACTATGTCTCTCTACCTCACACGTTCAGAGTGGACCAGCTCATTAGAAGCTGAGAGAAGAGTTAACAGAATAAGACATCTGATGAAACAATACAATCCACATTTACTGTATTAAGATCTAAAAAAAAAAAAAAAAAGAAGAAAAAATATATATCATATAGTGCACTTAAAGCTGTCATGGCTGTTGGTCAATAATCTGTCTGCAGCCTCTCTGACAGTCACGTATAGCACTGACTGACATGAGTTAATGCTTTCATGCTTGACATGCAATGCCATTAATGGGCCTTGTATCGAGTTAGTGGTAACAAAGTAAGGCTTCTTTGAGCCAAAGCAGCCATAAGGTCAAGATCTCCTGTTTCTGCAAGTTGTGGTTTCATGACAGACAAGTGCACACAGGAGAGGATTAAGGTTTGACTCGAACAACAGAAAGCACTGTCCGGATGTCAGGAGCATCTTCATATAAGATTCATGGAATATGTTGTTTAATATTAACAAAGCCTATTTTACTTTTGTGTAAACTTAAAGCTCTGATCCAAAACAGACATGGACGTGATTCTACATCAGCAGACATGTTCACACATGTGCAGAAGGTGTTTTTACAGTCCATATTATCCCAAATTTTGTCTGATATGCTGGACGTCTGCATTCATACTGTATCTACAGTTCACTAACTAGTAGTTTGCTACTGGTCATACCAGACCAAGTAAGACAATAGTAGCCAAACATCTTAGTCTGGCCTATTAAATAGAGCGAGATTGTGTTTCTTACTTATGAATTCAACTTTTCATTTGTGTTATTTACTCTTTACTTTACTTCCAGACATAACATGGGACAGAAAAACCCCAGAAGCATGGTTCAGCTTTTTTGTACGACCAATGAATGAAACCATCGATGAGAAAAGTAGAGTTCCATGTTTATTAGAGCATCTTTAGTGTAAATATTCCTTTTATGACATTAACAGATACAACAGATGTCCTATCTGAAGCTGTGATGTATTTTCAGCAGGTGTCTTTCCATTAATCTGGACTGTATTTACATAAGACAGTATATTTACATCTTTAACAATGTTTTAAAGATATTTATGCATGAACACTGCAGTAGATTCTATAACAAAGGCAGATAAAACATTGTAATACTGTAGGTTTATACACATTTACAATAAAGTCTGTATACTGCTTTATGATTTTCCAAACATGGAGGCAGGTAAACGTATTTTTCTACCTCCCTTTCTTTTTCGTTCATGCAACTACAACATGGCGATCAGCTCAAGAGAGGAGATCAATCACATCATGTCTGTTTTCATTTTTCTCAAACATTGTGCCATTATTGTGGGTTAATGCAGTGCAGAGTTTTCAAATCAGTATGCACTCTCAAACGCAACCATTACCATGTGATGAATTAGTGACTTTAACCCAAACTAATTAAAAACATGATGTTTAAAGTCTCTGTAAGTTCATTTCCATGCAGGGGGAAATCAGTAGCTGTCTGAAAGGGAAACTGTTACTGTACATGGTTTGCTTTTGTAAAACAATCAGCAGCAATGTTAATGATTTGTTGTCAACCAAAACATGCAAAAACCACCAGTGTGCTTCTCTTGCTTCTTGCCCGATCCTTCATGGAGTCAAAGGGCCGAGAGAAGGTTGTAAATCTTAACCTTTTGACTGGCGTGTGGTCCTTCTTACCCAGAGGAATCATCTGCACCAGGTACAGGTAGCTGGCAAAGAACTCACTCCTCACTGTGTGAAACAAGTGGAAGGACATGCTGTGGCGACACATGCTGTCATCTGCCTGTTTCCAGCGATCCTTGAACGCCTGGTGAGCGCCCCTGTACGCAAAGTTTTCCGGTTTACTGCTGCCATCGTCTTCAATCGAAATCTCCATTTTGACTTTATTTGCTCTATTGACTCTTTGTGGCGCTTCACCCAAATATCCAGAAGGTGTTTGACTGAGCGGTGGTAGAAGGAGAGTAGCACGCAGAGTGTTTGGGACACTGTTTCTCCAGCTGGTGCTATATCTGTCTGGCTGAGTGTTCAGCACGTCTCTGCCGGCGTTCAAGTGATCGGCAGAGATCTTTTTCACAGGGCAGCGCTCAGGACGTCCCGCCACATTTACAGATCACCTACTAGGGACACTGGCTTTAGAGGAGTGAGGGAGGGGAGCCCGGGGGGGCACGGAGCGCCCTCTGTGTCGAACCAACAGCCTGTGAAGAGGCGACTCAAGGAGACTCAGGCTGCAAATTCCAGCAGCACATGAGGGAGTCCATACGTCCGTCGTCAAGGCCTCGCTGCCATAAATGTGGTACCTAAAATTAGCAACGTCTTCTCATGTTTGTATACATGGTGGCTCCGGTTTTGTACTTGCACAGTTCTTCAGACACCAGAGAACAAAATTACTCAATTTGCTCAATTTATTTTATTAATTTATTTATTTTGTATTTATTTGAAATACAAACAGATGTACACAAAGTCTTCAAGAGAAAAACACAGAATTTCATACAACACTACAGCCACTGTCCTGAAGGTATTTTCACTCTCTTCTAATTATGTGGATAAGAAATAAAAACATGTCCTCCACAATTAATTTTTTTTATTTACTAGACTCCTTTTTCCAAAACCAAGCAAAGACATAAGCTGGAAACAACATAACTGCTATCTGAACTTCAAAACAGTGGTAAGTGTTGTTAAATGCAGAGGTGGGACAAAGTTAATGCGCTTTTATGCATGGATGTTTTCTTAGTTTTCTCTTATATTTGTTCGTGCATAAAGCAATAAGAGGAAAATAAGAAAATCCTACATGGGATTCAACAAACTCTCTTAACTGAACTTGATGAATGCCACCTGTTCATGAGATGTGATCATTAGCATAATCTTCACCCCGGTGACAGTCAGACAGTAGATATTAGACATGTAGAAGTTGCTGTGCCAAAATATGGCCATAAAAACATAAAATCTAAAAAAAAACCTTTTTCCTAAAAAATCATTTTTTTAGTTAATTTGGTACTATATTTAACCTCAAATCAATTCAGATCAGTGCATTATAACTGTAAGTCAAACAGTTATAGAAACACAAAGTGTTTCTCCCCAGTGAAGAAAGGTAGAGATGATCTGTTCATGACTCATACTACAGGTCTGGACCACTTGAAAATTTCATTCATACCTGAGTGAAAATTTTAAGTATGAGAAAATTGATGAATGCCACAAATGTACTTAAATCACTCATATGTGCATTTTAAGAACAAATCTGTTTGTAGGAGTGCTTCTTGCATGACGCAAATTGTTTTGCAAGTCTCAAGTGTTGGCTGTGAAGTCCTCCAGCCTGGTCGCCAGAATAAAATGTTGGCAGTCTACGTTTCTGCAAACCACAGAAACGTTGAATATCTACGTTTCAACACGTGAAATACGTATCATCTCAACATTTCTAAAGTGACGTAGTTCACATGCGATCTATATGAGCTGATCTTTCCTATTAATAGGAGGAGGGGCAGGTGGATGGTTAGTAAGTTTCTTGGCAGCAAGTTGGAAGTCAGCAGAGAGTACAGTTCGAGACCACCAATGACTGCTTCCCGTTTCAACCGACAAAACCGGGTGTTTTTAGTGAGACCCTAACCCCTAACCCTAACCTCAACCCCCTAACCCTAACCCTAACCCTTTTAACCCAAATAATGATCTTTCCCTAACCCTAACCAAGTGGTCTTTGTGCCTAAACCTAACCAGACCTTAACCACAGCGTTGTCACACCATAAAACATCATTATTCAACAGGTAGAAATGTTAATATGCTACGTTTGTAGAAATGTTGACATGATAAGTATTACACATGTTGAAACGTAGATATTCAACATTTCTGTGGTTTGCAGAAACGTTCAATGCCAACGTTTTCTTCTGGCGACTGGGTTGAGTCCTCAGTCAAGTCCAACAAGTCCCAAGTCAACTAACAAGTCTCAAGTAAAATGCAACAAGTCCCACATCAAGACCAACAAGTCCCATGTAAAGTTAATCAAATCCTAAGTAAAGCCAAACAAGTCCTGGATCAAGACCAACAAGCCCTAATTCATATCCAATTCCCAAACTTAATGTTTCAAGCTCTAAACAGAATTGCAGAAATATCATGTTATAATATTACTGTACTGTAGGTAGAATTATATCAAACACTTGTGCAGTGTGGCTTTATGTACAACATTCCCAAATACGGTTGCAATCCAATTAAGCACTGAAGAGTTCTGGCCCATTCATCATCCACACCTTCAAAAGTTTGGCAACAAATTACAGACAAACAGTAAGTGATACCCAAAAATAAACTTAAACATTTGGTCCAGGGTCATCTAAATATGGTATTCACCAAGTTTGGTGAAGATTAGATAAAATATGTGCCAACAGAAGCAAAAAAATCCTAAATTGCGGATATCCTGGACCAGCTGGGCCTTCCAGGATCCCCCAAATACTACTTACCAAATGCAGGGTTGCCGTTAATTTACTGCAAAATGAAAAGTGTCTTGCTGTTGCTGAAATTAAGAGTTTGTTGCTGCTTTTATAAATACAGCATAAAACTGTTATTCTCTACTTTTACAGCAAAATGCTGCCAAATGGATTGCATTGTTTATTACTGTTAATTTGCACTTTTCACAAGTGGCATACTTAAGAGATTTTTACGGTAAACTGCAAAATGTACAATATACTACTCGACACAAATACTCATTGACAGTATTTACAACAGTGAATAAACAGCCATTTGAATTGTGACTTAAAATGTCAAGACAAATTACACAATTTCAAGGTATTTCTTTCAAACCATGTCTTACTTTAACATTTTAAATGAATGATGCGAAACATTTGTACATAATTAGAAAGTAATAGAAAAAAACAAAGCATGGAGCTCATTCAGTTAATTAAACATTCAAAAGTCATTTAAAAAGTAAATACTTAAACAAGTAGTGCAGTCTGTCTGAACATTGTACACAAAAAACAGAAATGTATGTGTCTCATTTGCTCCCATTTACTTACATTGAAAAAAGCTTAATATCTTAAAAAGTATAAAAGTTATAAAAATTAAAAAGTAATAGCATAAATCTCCTTAAAGAGTGGAACGTATTGATATATGAATGGATTCTGTAAATGAAAGCACAGGTAGTTAGCAAGCAGTGATTTTTAAAATTTAAAATTTGAATTTAGAAGTGAAATGATCAGCTGTGCTTTAGTTTGTTATTCCTTTCACATAATTATTTCTAATTTCTGAGCAGAATGTTTTGCATGTTTTTTTTGTTGACCACATGATCTTACTTACTGCTGCTCGTGTAACGTGATTGGCTGCTGTCATTTTAGTATGAAGTTTATCCATTTTCTGTAAAATAAATAGTTGAACTGCTGCACTTTTTACCATGATTTTTCATCTTTAGGCTTGCGGAGAACTTCAGGTCGTTTCACATCAAAAGAACTCCGAGTGAACTCACAAGTCACTAGTTTCAAAGTCAAAATCGAGGTCTTTTTGATTTTGTGGGGGTCGAGTGTAAAGTCACCTGGTTCATGACTTCAGTTAGACTTGAGTCCAAGTCATGTGGAGGTTCTCTGAGTCTGACCCACCATGTCTTACTGATCTCTTTCAGTCGACACCTTGTCATTTGACCTCAGGATGAGTTGCAGTGATTCAGTGCTTTAATTAGCTGTTAGTTCCAAATTTTGACCTAAAATATACCTCGAGAAAGCTTAATAGATGACGTGTGAACCGCAACCGTCCCTGAGAAGAAGCGACTGTTCTGTCTGCATTTGTAAAACCGAGTTCAAACCTCACAGAACAAATGGTTTTCTTGTAGCACCAGTAATCATTCAGTCACCAGGGTAAACTGTATATTTTTGACCCCTAACAAAAATAATATTCTGATGTATCCATCACGAGCCTCAGACTAAATTTAGAGCGGTGACATCAGCTGTCACATATATGGGTGGCATATGGTTGACTGAGACAAGCAGATTCTTTCTGCAGAGCAGATTTACCGTGTTACAGTATTGATTACACCTGCTGCTCATTTGTTTATTTCTCACTTCAATTAACTTGTCACAAGGCTGGAAGGTCGTTAACATGGAGCTTGATCAGGTTTGTGAATTTTACAAAATGCTTTCTTGGCAATTTAAGGCCTGATTTTACTGAACAGTTAGAATTAAGGACTTGTTGGTCTCATTTTTCTTGATTGTATATAAAGAAAGAAACATTACAGGAAGAAAATATTCCCACTATTTTATAATGAACATGTCATTCTATTGATTTCTTTTTTTTACCTCAGTTTACTGGTTTGTCTTATGTTATGTGTATTAGCTAGTAGCTGTTCATTATGATATATGTTATATATTTACTGTAATATGTTGTTTTGTGTTTTTTATCTATTTAAAAAGTTAATTTCATAAAATGTATTACAAGAATTATCCAAAATTAACATGAAAAATGCTTCCCTGAAGTGTCCCCCCTAAACTACAAGTGCATTTCAACCAGTTTTATTCTGTCTTCATTCAAGATATTGACACTCGATTATTGTAAACTTTTGACAGAAATTACTCGACTTGTATTGGAAACAGGCAGATTTTTTACACAGAACTTTTAAGGCTCAGTAAAAGACATAATTATTGATAACATGGACAGTTTTTCTTATTTCAGAGAACATTTACTGTGCTTGTTAAGCAAGTCAAGTGTTATAATGATAATAATAATAATCATAATAAACTTTATTTATATAGCACAATTCTTAACAATGTTACAGAGTGCTTTACAAAAAGAAAATGAAACAAGATGAGGCAGATAAAAAGATCAGATGAATAAAAACATATCAGACATTTCTAAAAGCTTTTACAACCAGAAAAGTTTTCAGAAGCGATTTAAAAGAAGCTGGTGAATTATTGTATCTGAGTGCAGCAGGCAGAGACTTCCATGATGTGGGAGCTTTAATAGCAAATGTCTGATCATCCTTAGTTACCAACCGTCGCCTGGGAGTCACCAGCAGGGCTCCATCTGCGGTTCTTAACGACCAAGAGGGCAAACACCAGGTCATAAATCAGATGTATTTAGGTGCCACGTTTAAGACTTTAAAATCAATGCAAAATTTAACATAGAAAGATAGAAGGCAAGCAGGGGAGTAATGTGATCATGCCTCTTTGTTCCAGTTATAAGTCAAGCAGCAGCATTTAGTACCAGTTGGACGGTGGAGGAGCTCTGGCAGATAAGTGCTGAAAGTCATAATATATGAAATTTGACTGAAAGAAGTATAAATAGGAAAGAGAGAAGTGAAGCCAATACCAGGTTGCATAACAAGCTGAACCTTAAGTTAACAGATCCTTTTTTTTTTTACCTAGCTCAGGTCATATTCAGTGTTATCCAACCCTGACTCACCCCGGAGGCCTCTTTGACTTCCATCCTGCAGCCAGGCCATCCATCACATCTGCAGAGGCATTCAGTCTAAAAGAGGAAACAACATTTTGACTGAACTGTTTTACTTTTTTGGCAGAACAAAAAAAAGATGACCAAAGCATTGGATGATTATGGTTATAACATCGGGTATTCCTGGGTATTTTTACAGCTGATTTGTACATTATATTTTGTTGTATAAAAAAAAAAAAAAAAAAGTAAATGTCTTGTGGATATCATGGTATGACACGCAGAGTGAACTTGCCCTGTAATTTGAGGATGTGGTGTCCCAGAAAACATCAGAGTTTTGGGGGTCTATTGCAGTAAAAGTAGTGGTTTGCTCCCACTGACTGATATATTATTATATATGACATCATTAGATTATTAATACTGGACTTTTTCTCTAATCTTTGAAATATTGGATCATTTGAACATTTATTGAAATGAAAGCATGTGAGAAGTTTAGAGGGAAAAATCACTATTTGGTGGAGCTGTTAACAACTCATAGACATGTGAAATGTGACCCCGACTACACACTGCTTTTTGTAAGACGTCAAAAGCCAAAAAGGTTGGAAACCACTGGTTTCATCTTTAACAATGTGTTGAATTTTAAAAGCTTGTTATATAGATATATATATTTATTTGATAGGGACGATGCAATTTAACATAGTTCCGATACAGAGCATGAAACTGATGTACTGCACAGAGAGTTTTCAACTCTAGTTGGGCTTCACATATACAGTGTAATTAAAATATATAGCTGTCATCATCATAAAAACCACAGTGCATTACAGATATGGGAGTACAATAAAATACACATACTGAAAATACATTGATTGTGATGTATAATTTGAAAAAAAAACCCAAAAGCAATACAATACAATTAGCTAAAAGTGGGTACAGCTCTGGTTTGCTTTTTGCAGCACTAAACCTTTGTTGTAAAAGATTTTATATCTGAAATTAATTGTTGGTGATGTGTTCCAGTATATTATCCATTGTGTCAAATCTTCATCTGAAGAGTAACTAAAGCTGTTAAATAAATGTAGTGGAGTAGAAAGTATAAAGTAGCATCACATGGAAATACTCAAGTACAAGTACTTCAAAATTGTACAATTCTACTGCAAAAAGTAGAGTACTTGAGTAAATGTACTTAGTTGCTTTCCACCACTGTTAATCATCAACTATTTTAATTATTGATTAGTTGTTTCTATTTGCAAAAATTCCAAACTTTTTTTTTTTTTTTTTGCTCAACAGGGAAACACTGTCCGAGGAAACACAAAGAGGGAATTTGATGCTAAAAAGACTGTAAATGTGTCAGATATCCACTTGATATGACTAACTCAGACTGATGAAGCTGAATAGAAGCTTCACAGAGACTTTTAAACGACTGTGTGGACACACTGTGGATTTTGGCCTCCATCACTTCCATTAAAAAGCACATTTGAAGGATCTTTTAATATCCAGTATGAACAGGAGGATGGGTTTCAGTGGGGTTTCCAACAGACTCCTCCGCGGCTGCAGGTGGCAGCATCTCTCCCGGACCGCCTGTCGCCGTGGCAACAAGCCGAAGAGATAAATAACATCCGCCCTGCCTGTCTCAGCATCAGCTGATACCGTTGTGGGAGGAAGAAAATCTGGTGTTGGCTTTCCTTCTTATCTAAAAAAAAATGGATAATTTGCAAGCAGGAGATCCGCGATACATGACAAGGTAACAGCTGCTCCGGTTGTAACGTTTATAACAGGTCGGTGAGACAGGCAGACAGACAGGCAGACAGGTAGGCAGACGGGCAGACAGACAGACAGCAGGATGCTCAGCTGCGCTTAATAACCGCAGGATATTTAGAGTGAATCAGTGTAATTTGGGACACATAAGCTCGAAAGTATCTCTGTCTTTTTCTGCCAAATGTTAATGATCAGTACTGCTGTCAAATTAAACCTGGAGTCATGTAATGAAATCACGTGACTCCACACATATGATGTCATAGCCTGGGCAGGGCAGCCTTCCTGCTGTGAGGTCCAGTCAGAGCTCAGTGACAAAGGATTAAGAGACATTTAATGTTAAAGATATTAAATAAATGAAGCAATGTTGCTATTAGATTATCAGATTGTGTTTATGACATATTCATGCCTCAAAATATCCTTTAATATGGTGAAAAATTTCATTATCACAGTTTAGAAAATGTGGTTTGAAATGTGGGACAGTCATAACGTAAATGTGCTTTTAAGTACATTACATATGCAATACTAACAGTTATTCAGGGGTTTTTATGCAGGTTGCAAAATATATTATTACTTATATTAATACACAATATAATATGCATGCAAAAAGAGCAAAGATTTATCCTGGAGGTAGAGCAAAGTTGCATAAAAATATAAAATGGAAAGAGTTGGATGATAAAACAAAGCAACATATTAAATATTCATAAAGGCTTTTCTATAGAGGAATGTTTTAAGAAGTGTCTGGTCACTCTAACAGCACAGACCTGGTCACTGTTGGTCACCAGCTGAGAATAACCAGCAGAGCTCCGTCCACCAGTTTAAAGGAACACTCAGGCACACAGGGAGTCAAAAGTAAATGAATAATTCATTTGGAGAAAGGCCTTTTAAAGCTTTAAAAGTGATCAATAGAAGAAGAAGGTTCCAGTTCATCCTAAAGGTGGAGTCAAGTTCTTCCACAGTAAACTGGGAAAACCATTTCTGTATGGAGCTGCTTTGTGCACAGAGAAAGTGTTGCCACAAAGCTGGAAGAACATTGTTTTATAAAATATTATATGCTGGATTCATCGGAACAAGAGACCAGAAGTACAGTAGAGTGCATGAAAAAGGAAACCACAACAAGTAAAGTGGTTTCTGGATCGGATCGTTAAACTCCACTGAGATTGAGTCCATGTTTATTTTGTCTGTGACCCGCAGGAGAGTGAAGGGATGCACTCTGGACGTCCATCCCACTGAGAAAGCCCTCGTGGTTCATTATGAAGTGGAGGCAACTATCCTGGGAGAGCTGGGAGACCCCGTGGTTGGAGAGCGAAAAGAGTGTCAGAAAATGTAAGAATAACATAAAAGGATTTAAGAATATACTGTCATACTGTAAATTACAACCTACTGATGTGATTAGAAGACTGAGTACCAAGTTAAACCAGATTATAATAGTATGATTATATCTGACAACTTAATGTTTCTGTCTAAAGCTGTAATTTTGACTGTTAATTTCTTTGTTTCCTCCTTCAGCATTCGCCTGAAAAGCTTGAACGCCAACACCAACACGTCGTCTTTGGCTCGTAAAGTGGTGGAAGAATGTCGGCTGATTCACTCGTCTAAACTGCGCGAGGTGGAGCAGCTGCTCTTCTATCTGCAAAACCGCAAACAGCCAAACGGTACCTAAACAAGCGTTTCCACGACTACTTTAATCTTTAACTACAAACAACTCTCTGATGCATTCGTGGTTAAAATTATGAAGTGATTTATCATCAGAGGACTCTTTGTGATGTTTTTTTTTTTTGTGGCTGGAACGCAACAGTGAGGTCAGTCTACGAACACGTATGTCTGTCTGTCACTGAGTCACTGACTGAGTGATGAAGGTTCACCAGACAAAAAACATCGTCCTCTGACAGATATATGGAGACGCACAGTTCAACAAATATATCAGCTGGAATACTTCACTTATAAAATCAGGGGGAATTTGAAGCTATTTGAAAAAAGATGGTCCAAATGGTCAAGTTATTATAATAAACGAACAATGAACTGAAGCTTGTGGTTTAGACATTGTAAGGCTGATGGTCACCCAGGGGTGCACTACATGTACCTTACTTGGAGTGAGGACCTTTCTTTACCTTCCTCTTCTAAAGAAGAAGGCGGGAAATTCTGATAGAAGAATAAACTCTGGATTTATGGAAAACTTCAAGTAGATTCTCAAATATGAAATGTGATCAAAGTTTTTTTATTAATTCAGAATTAATACAACACTGTAATAATCAAAGTCACTACTGTAAAATTGTCATTATTTATTTATTTATTATTTTAATTTATTGTATAATTTATTGTATGATGATGTATCACCGGGTGACACACCCACACACGTTATTTACGTATATCATTAAAAAAAATGTATTGCCATCATTACATGGGCTATATAACATGTATGAAATGCCACGATGACAATAAAATAAAGTATAAAAAAAAACAAAAAAAAAAAGAAGGTGCACCAGACAGCCAAGTATCCCAGAATGCATTACGCACCAACCGTCAGCGATGGCGTGGATTTTGAGCCAGAAGCTGTTAATATGTCACTTTATTAAGTTTTAATATTTGTTAAGACGAGAAAGTAACCGTTTAGATTCCCAATATGTGGTCTGTTTATCCAAATAACACTGATGTCAGAGATGTGAGGAGTTTCATTGCCATGTGTCACCACTTCCTGTATGTCGTTTTAAATTAAAAGCCCTCCAGTGTTTCATACATGGTCCAACCTGGTCTTGTTTGTACTTTCACAGACAACCACGAGAGGAAACGCATCTCACCTCGAGACTTCACGCCGTACGCAGGAGTGGAGGTAGTGATACGCAGCGATATTATACAGTATATACGGTACAATATGTGTGTGTGTTTCTCAGTCCAGATGCTGAGCTCAGTGTGTTAAACTATTCCGTCCTCTTCCAGCTGGACGAGGAGGCGAACATCAGCAACATCGACGAGTACGTGGAGCTGCTGTATGAAGACATCCAGGAGAAGATCAGAGGAGCAACACTCATCTTCCAACTGGCTCGTAACCCGGACAACCTGGAGGAGCTCATACAGAACGGTACCTCCGCCTCTGTTTTCATTAGGGATGACTTAATACTGTATAAAAAAAGAAAAACATGTTTCCTCCTTTATCTCTCTTCTTTATCTTTGAGTGCTGAAACGCAGGAACAACACGCTCACAGCCAACATCAACATGTTTTCAATGACATGTTTTCACTTTCACTACAAATACTGATAAAGATTTTCCAAATCAGAACAAAAGCAGGTTCAAAATAAGTTAAGTTTAAGATAATAACATGCTTTTTTTATTATATAATACTTCAATCCAGTTCCTTGTTTAATAGTTGACATAACAACCTTATTTCCTATACTTTTTATTTAAAAGAACAGATTTGAATATATTTTCTAAATGTATACTTCATTTTCTAGCTCCTGCCACTGTTAATTATGGAAAATAAACATTTTTCAAATGCATTTGACTAGCTGACAGCTCTGTGATTAGTGGAGCCGTGCTGAGTATCAACTGACCGGAATACATCAGTAGCAGAACTGGAACCTGGCGTCACGTTTCCAGTCAGATTTGTTGTTGTTTACTTTCTTTGATCACATAGTTCCAGAAAAAATAAATAAAAATTGAGCCCATTATAGACTTTTATTAAAGCAAAGTTCTTGTCTGACTAAGCATTAGGTAGCAAACAAGTATATTACAGTGTTGGTATTAAAACTCAGGTATCATGTTTCATGACCATTTAGAACTGTAGACATGGTAAACATGTTCACCTGTGCAGATACTCGATAATACAAACAGAACCACATGTTTATCTGCCTTCACATACTGGAACTGTGACAGAACACTGGTGGAGCTCATGTAGAGAGATATTTAATCACAACAAACCTCCACAGTTAAGGTTTAAGCTAATGATTATTCTGAATTTAACCTCTAAAAACTTCCACCTACTAGCTTTTTTAAGCTTTCAAAGGCATCTCACAGTCTTCCTCAGGTGGTCACATAGATTTTAACCCCTTGTTTCTGGATTTGACTGCCATCCTTCATCTTTTCGTTTACAGCTTATTTGAACTGATGTAGTTTTGTTTGTGTTTTAGCCACATGCTAAACAAACACATTTCCAGAAACTAGAAGATGTCACTTGTCAAATGAAGCCTGATACATGCATCATGGCCTTACAGTTCTTCTGTTAGAAGCTTTTCCATTTGGCAAAATAGGCGAAAATTCTATAAAAAGGGTGGATGTTAAGGGGTTAAACATCATGAACAACACACTGTATCTGCTTGATTTTTTTCCTGGTTTTCTAGTCATAATTACGACTTCTGAACGCAGCGTTATCACATGACCAAAGTTCCAACTGAACAAACTCAAAGACCTTGAGATGCAGCTGAAAGCTCTCGAGAAAGCCAATAAGTGGACCTTGAGTGAAGATTTTTCAAGGAACTATTTTATTTTCACGGACCAGAATGAACTCTCATGGTCAGTTATTTGAAATGTGTTAATTTTCTGGAAACCCAATCGTCAAATAATGTCAAACGTACAAACGCTGGAGTTTATTTGGTTGAAAAGATGTTTTTGCTTGAGTGTAGAATTCATCAACTCATATCAGCTCATCTACTTTTGCTCCCCATCGACTTTGAAAGAAAACACAGCTCGGCTCCAGCTCAGCTCCCTTCCGTGACAACCGGGCTGTTTCTTGCACAACAGCACGGCGCCATCATCCTCTGCAGCCGCCATGAGATGGCACAGCTTCATTTGTTTCTGTCATAACGCATCGTCGGCTCGCTCCGTCTGTCGCGCCGCATCAACCGGTCCGATGTTGATAAGACCCGAGTGTTCGTGTGAACCGAGAGGCCTGGGGTCAGCGTGGAAAGACGAGACGAACCCAGAGACGCCGTGTCTTTACGTTGAGGAGCACCCATAGCTCAAAATCCCCAGGAGCCTCCGACCTCATCGCATTCCCCCCACGTTTCTTTAAATTAACCTCCAGCTGCACTTTTTCCTTCCTTCCTTCTCCTCTCTCATCTCCAGCCCTTCATTCCTGTCTCTCCTCCTTTGTGTCTTTTGTGTCACGTCATGTCTGTCCTTGTCTGTGTCTGATTTTGTTTCTGTGTGTCTGTGGTCAGAGACGGCCCTCGGAGCTCTGGCCAGAGTCCTGAGGGAGGACTGGAAGCAGAGCGTTGACCTGGCAACAACCATCATCTACATCTTCTTCTGCTTCTCCAGGTAAACCAACAGAAACTTAGTTTAAACAAACACAGAAGGCCAGAAAAAAAGTGCCCAGCTTTGTCTCTAAATAATAAATAAGATACCGTACATGAATAAATACTTTATTTATTTTCTATCCAACTATCAGTCAATCAAATTTTATTCATATAGCACCTTTTGTACAGGTTAGTGCTGACAAGCTCATAATAAGACAGAATAACAAATGTGATAAAAAAAAAAAAAAAACTAGAAAAAATTGCTACAAGACAATAACAAATAAAACAGATAAGAGGGAATAAAACATCTTAAAACATGAATACAATAAAATAAAAGATTAAATAAAGTAAATTATGAGTATAAAACATTCTAATCAACTTCAACACTCTCAGATCAGAGAACGAAACGTAAAATCTGCCTCAACAAACGTCTTTGTCCTGCAGTCGCGCCAGAAGACCTGAAGGGGACGTCCTGGTTCATACTGGACCAGTCACATGTTTAGAAACACTTTCTCATTCCAGGCAGCAGGAATATGAGTCCAAACGTTTGATACTGGTACTGAATATGAATAAATCACAAAAAAAACAACATAAGATCACTCAAAGAAGTAGAAATAAAGTAATAAAACATAAATAACTAAAATCTTAACTAGAAACTGAACTAAAACATCAAACTCTAAATATATAGGACGACAGTTTCTGGTAGTATTACAGTATTACATATACTATATATTGTCTTGTACTGGTTGCCAGGGTGTCTGGTTAGAATTGCATAGATGAATATTCGTCAACATAAAAACATTTGACCAGCAGTGACGCCCAAACAGTCTTCAGCTAAAGAGTTCCTTCATATCAGCAGCATGACGACTTTTAAAACAATCTGATGATCTCAGATGATGCCATTGCCCTGTTCTGTTTCATAAATGATTGTCACTTGCACATTATGGATAAATGTTTGTGTCTTACTCTCCTCTCACTTTGCAACCACAATATTGTCGAAAATATCGATTGATTTAGATTTTTCTTAATTGGAACTGAGTGGCCTAAACCATGAAAAACCGACCCAAACCACAAGTCAGGAGTCATTTCTTCAATGAGCCAGTTATACATTTTGATTTCAGCAAAGTTCTTGTATTACTGAGCATTAGGAAGCACTCAGACATATTTTAATGTTTTTACCAAAAACTCAGGTATCATATTAACACCGGTATCAAAACATTTCCAGTCCTACCGGCATCATGACTGGTTCAGGGTGCAGAGAGCGATGTCAGATAAAACCATGACTGAGATGTAAATGAATGCATTTATTCAAATTTAAACCAGTAATAGTTTCTAGTTTTTGCATCCATGTGGCCACAAGATTCCACTCAACATAAATTTCGTCATCTGTCCACGTCTGCGAGGGTCTTCGAGGACCGAACACGTCGACAATGTAGTATAAAAAGAACATATATTTGTTCTATATGCGTCTCTTCACACTGGCGGAGCTCGTTATAAAGATTCCTCTTATTTGGAACAAAGTGGCCCAAAAGTATGCAAAACTTGTAGTTAGGGCCGTCCACATATTTTTGTCCTTAAAGTGTACATTCTTAGTTATTTTCAAGCACAACCTCAAGTTTTTTACTGAACTTTCTGTTAGCTCTTTCTACATTTTTGAACCTTACAATTACTTTCCTTTTCCCCCTCTCTCTTCTCTGTTCACTTGCTCTCCTTCTTTCTTACAGTAGTTCCCTCCACCTTTGGCAGGCGTACCTCGGACTGAAGTTTCACTCTCCAACCGGGGGGTTCGGAAACACTAAAATTAGCCCTCGCTAGAATAATACATAAACGTCTGTCAGAGCTGATTTAGGCTGCGAGAGGACGTGTTCGTCTGTAAACCGATCGTCATTCTTGGCTCGTCTCCATCTCCGTGTTATGCTATTTGGATTTTGAAACGGTTCAAGTCGGGCTGATTATAAGTCGGACCAGGACATACTGTTTGACTGAACGTGTTTTGACTTTGACAGTTTACTTTGTAAACTACTTCAGGGGTGACGGATTGGGTCATTTTAATGACAGCTCCCAGCTGGAATCCCAAATATGATTTCAGTTTTGAGAATCCACTTTTGGATAAATGGAAGTCTTTTTCTCTCCCTCTCCCCCCACCTCCCCCACCTCCCCTCTCTAATTTTCTCCTTCAGTTTCTCCCAGTTCCACGGCCTGGTCACACATTTCAAGATTGGGGCCCTGTGCATGAACATCATCGAACATGAGCTGAAGAGGTATGACCTCTGGCAAGACGAGCTGCAGAAAAAGAAGAAGGCCTATATCCTTTCCAAGAGTTGTCCTACTGAGGAATATTTCCTCTAAACTCCAGCTTTTGCTAAATACATGAGTAATGTTAGTGTGTAAGGTATACTGTGTATCTATGGCATAAGGAGACAAAGCCTGCTGGTTATTACTGTGGCACTCTGGGTAATTTTCTTTAGTGTAAACAGAGTTTCTTGACTGATTTCACATGAAGAATCAACTGAGAACCAAAACCTGAAGAAAGAACATGAGAAGTCTTTCAGAAAGTACCAGAGCCTTCTGACCAAGCAGGAGCAGCTTCTCAGAGGTACAGATGGAATATTTTTGACTCCAGAAGAAGGATGTAAATCTCATCTTTCACTTCTTGGGGCCAGCTGTGCATGCTGATCATCTTTGGTTGCATGAGTCTGTTGTTTTGATGGTAAAAGGCAAAACTGCATGTAAAGGTTTCTGTCCCATAGGAGCATTTTTTTTAAATGAAATATTATGAGGTTTTTTTGGCAGTTTACTCTGAACTAAATTGAATTTGGCTTGATCTCAGACTGCTGCTGAATACGCTGCTACAAACAAACACCAGTATACCCACTGCAGCTCCTGCACCTTTAGTTTAAACCCTGCCTGAGATCCAGAAGAAGTAGCAGACATATAAGATATTTGTAATGAACATTTCTCTCAATGCAAGCATCAAGCTGCAATGAAGAATATACTTATACTAGAAAAAAATACACTAAACCAATCAAAATAAGCCTTAGAATAAAATGTGTGATTTTTGTAATGTATCACTAAGAATAAGGAGGCTGATACTGCTCTGTCCTCCATCTCTAAACCCTGCAGTGTGTCTTTGTCTGCTGCTGAACTTGGCCGAAGACACCCGCACGGAGCTGAAGATGAGGAACAAAAACATCGTCCACATGCTGGTGAAGATCCTGGAGCGGCAGGACGAGGAGCTGCTGCTGGTGGTCGTCTCTTTCCTCAAGAAGCTCTCCATCTTCCTGGAGAACAAGAACGACATGGTGAGAGATCGTGCACAGTGTCCCTTCACTGTGCACAAAGCGCCGTTTAAGAAATAAGTTTCCCCGGTTTCAGGTGGAAGAACTCAGCTGCCGTTAACGCTTTAATGCAGCCGAGTTCCAAAAATCTGGTGGAAAACCTGAAAACAGAAGAGTGAAAGTTTGTAGTTTTTGAATTACACACTGTTACATATGTGGGTAGGACGTTGGGGTGTCCACATAGTTTTGGCCATTTAGTGTAAACAGTGAAAGGTTGTTGAGGATTTTAAATTTTAAACAAGCTAATTATCATTCTGACCCATAAAGATTTAAAAATATATAGATATAAATATCCAAATATCAGATGTAACTTATAGGAGCAGCTCAGTTTAACATTTTATTGTTTGATTTTAGACTCAATTAATCCGTTTCTACTAATAGAATCAATAACTTCATTATCTTTTCTTTACCTCATTTCATTTCGAGGCTCAATTAGTCAAACTTAAAGGAATTATTTCTTTATTTGTTCCCCCAAAGGTCATTTTGACAAATAGCTGTAACCCTGTAGAGTTCCAGTTGAAACCACGCTTATCAAATTTCAATTTAAAAACTGCTTAGAGGGTCCACTTCTGTCGACGTGTCCCACAGCGCTCGTACAGGAACATCACCGCTCCCTCCGCCGACCCCCACCCGCCCCCCCCCACCCCCCTAATCCAGCCCCACCTGGTTCCAATCTCACACAGTTTGTGGGTCTTTATCAAAGCCAGACCCTGTTAGGAACTGGTTTTATCTCCTTGTTTCCCCCTTCAGTGTATCTTTGATTCAGATTAAAGAACGCTTCGGGGGGTTTTAGACCCACTCCAGCATGTGTCCAGCGGGAAAAATAGTGGTTTCAACACTTTGACTCGGTTGGACTGTATCAGTTTACACAAGAGGAAAAGAGTTGCCCGTTTAAGGACCTGAATGTTTAATTGATTGAAAAAAAGACTTATCCAATAAGGATACAGTATGTCATACGGTTTTATTTACACAGCAAACATGTTTTGACTTTGTCCAAATCAGATAAGACTTCAACACAGACTGATATGGTTTTTTTTTTTTTCCCCGCTGCTGTCACTAATGGAACGGGAATGTCAGCGGTAATTGACACAGGCTGCAGCTGATTATGCTGCTCGAGGTCTGGTTTGTGATGGTGTGACTGGAGCTGGTTTCGCACACAGTAGCAGCAGCAGCAGCAGCGAGTGCGTTTTTTTTTTTTTTTTTTAACTGGGAGCAGGTTGCGTCACCATGATGTCTGGCTGCGGGGAGAGACCACAGGAGAGGGGGGAGCAGACATGTTAACAAGCAGCAGTGGACTGACTGACTGACTGACTGGCACTGGCTGTGTCACCCTGACAGTCACGGTGACAGCAGCAGCGTGTGCGTGTGTGTGTGTGTGTGATGAGGCCTAAACACTTCCACACACACACTCACACTTTCACACATCAGAGAGAGAGAGAGAGAGAGAGAGAGAGAGAGAGCCGGCAGTCGTGTGTTAATGTTTGAGTTGGTGTCATCAGCTCAACACCTCCACCTGCCTGCAGGTCATGTGAACCTGCTCCAAGCTGCACGTCAGGGTTAAAAGAGGAAGAAGTTTACTGGTTAGTGAAGCTTTTATTTATTCAGGAAAGAGACTAAACACTTCCTCTGTTGAGACACGGACTCGGATGATAAACTGATAAACAGAAATCAGTTTAATTATTTCTCCATATAATCATATTGTGACAAAAATGCATTGTTTAAACTGTCAGATAATATAATCAACTAAAAAAGAAGGTAAAGAGCTCATTTCTTCTGTTTTTTAAAGCTGAATGTGCCATTATAAAAATATTATTGTATTATTCAATTAATTATCCTATTTCTTTTTATTTTCTCACTAATTATTTATTCTAAAAATCAAATTACTGTATTATTTAAGTATTTTAAATCCCACACTGTTTACACTGATGGTCACTAGCTTTCAGTCTTCTTCTCTGGCTGTTTTGGTGCGTTGCTGTTATTCTTTGTGCATTAAAGCCACAACCTGTAGGTCAGTAGAATAATATAAAACCATTAACAAGATCATTTTAGCATCTAGTCGGCACTAGTATTAAAAAAAACCCCAAAAAACAATACCTACACATACACATACATATAGTTATATATTATTGTCCTGCTCCTTATTTCTTAATGATGAAGCTGTGTGTGTGTGTGTGTGTGTGTGTGTGTGTGTGTCTTCAGGCTGAAACACTTGCCGTGGAGAAGTTAGCCCGGCTGGTTCCCTGTGAGCACGAGGAGCTGCTGATCACCACGTCCCGCCTGCTGCTCAACCTTTCCTTCGACACGGCGCTGCGCAGCCAGATGGTCCAGGCCGGACTGGTTCCCAAACTCTCCTCGCTGCTGGGTAATCAATCTGACAGCTCGCTTCTGGTCGTGTGTTAAATGTTTTGTTTGTTTTTGTGTTTGTTTACGCTGGTGTGTGTTTATAACTGGGACTGTCCTGCGTGTGTTTAGCCTCTGTATCGGGGCAGCTGTTGTTTCAGCGCATCTGTTCCAAGTTTTTACTGACAGAAACAGACACACGTCAGCGGAGCCTCTAATTTGTCATAACTGAGGCGTGTGTGCAGGTGCGTGGGCCCCGCCTCTGGTGAACTTCCTGAAAGCTCCGGAGCGTGCGAACGGTGCGTTGTCTCATCCGCGGGGTCGTGTGACACGGTCAGAAGCATCCGACGGGCCTTTTGAAGCCTCTCAGGGGGAGTCTCGGGTAACGGCGCATAATTAATATAATATATTTGTTAGAACAACATGCCAGAGCCTCTGCGCAAATGTTGTTTTTGTAGGAGGCGGCCCGGAGAGGTGATGGGGTCTTCGGAGATTTAGGCAGGGTTGTTTTTTTGGGAAGTGGCGGATGGGGGGGTGGGGGGGGTTGCTCATTCAGGAAGCAAGGCACACATATAATATAACTTAGCACTGAAATATCACGCCTGCTCACCGTTCTGACACTGTTGAGTTTTCTCTGCGTTGCGCGTGTGCGTAATGCGCTCTGTATGTGAGCAGAGGCCTCATTAATCATCCGCTTTCACTGCCGACCGTCCTCCTTTCAAGCCTCTCCCCCCGCATGAGGACTCTCATCGTCTTATCTCCAAAGACAGAAAGAAAGAAAGAAGACAGCGAGGAGGCGGAGGCCGTCAGCCGTCACTCTCTCTCCATCCAGACCCGACCTCAGGTCACGACCCTTTAATGATAAGATGAAAGCCTCCACTTGATCCGTCCCACCAACACCTGAGGAAAAATAGAAGATTTCTGTCCATCAGCTTTTATTTCTTTACAGCTGCTTCTGAAACAGCTCATCAGTTAATCGAGAGTCATTTGATAAAAGGGAGACAGAGGATTTTCTTTCAGTTTACAGAAAGATGGACATGAACCAAACAGTTTTTCTCATCTCTTTAATTATCTTGTGACCCCTATAGTGCGACCCCTATGGAAGAAGTGATTGATGGATTAATAGATGATGGAGATAATTGTAGATATCAGCTAGAAGTTAAACAATAGTACCAGTGTGTCTCTGCTCTAGTTGGAGAAAACAGACAATACTAATCGATAATCCAAACCATCTATAGATGAATCTGTAATAAAAGTTATTGTCAGCTGCTGCCTTTTCCCCCAGCGTTGCCGCTGGACTCCATCTCTCTGTTCCATGATGCGGCGTCGTTACATCGCAAAGACAAATTAGTGGACTGGAGCGGAGGGGTGTGGGGGGGGTGTGGATCTCTTTTTAAGAGCAATTGACTCTGTTTTGTGGCGTGTGATGTCTCTGAAGACCAAACCCAGCTTTGCTTATTTATCCAGAAAATGCAATAACAATGGCGCAGCGCTGTCCACAAACCGAGCCCAGACGCCTCTTAATGTTGTGCGGGTGTAATTTTTACGAAGGTTAGGCGGTTTTAAATCAGGCTGGGGTGTAATTGGAGTTTAGCTCTCCCACTAACTGCCCCTGAACAGTCTAGTTAATTCTTAACAGCTCCCCCTCACCTCTTCTTTTTTTTTTCTCTCTCTCTCTCTCTCAACCTGACTGGTGTTTTGAACATTTAATGGGATCTCTCTCCTCGCCCATAAAGGATCCTCCATGTTCCTACCAGCAAAGTGAAGGAGTTCGCCGGGTCTGGAGGAGCTTATTGCCTCTCTGTGTGTGTGTGTGTGTGTGTGTGTGTGTGTGTGTGTGTGTGTGTGTGTGTGCTTGGTTGTTTTCATGTGCATTTTAAGGTACTGGTTGAGGTAAAGGATCGCTAATGAGAAGCACATGTTCCAACCAATCGCTGGCTGCAGTGGAAGGGCCCAAGCAGCGAGCAGCGTAGCTTTAACTTATTAAAGGCAGTAAAATTGATGCTTCCTCCTGTTTTCCCAATTAAAGCTAGAAGCCGTCTCCACTCTCGGCCCTCTCTCTCTCTCTCCCCTCTCCTGATGCCAGGGGTTCACTGAGGACATCTGGATCTAATACTCGGTGATAAGGCTCCCTGTACGCCAGTGACCGAACACGGCTGGGACCAGTTTTAACTGGACCATGTTGGGGGGGCGGCTTTGGAGGCTGGTGGGCATTACAGGAGGTCTGTCAGTGGTTCTGGTCCAGTGAAGAGCCTCTCTCTTAACACTTCTCTTAATGAAAAGTCTCTGGGTCAAACTCTGGTCTGAACTCTATTAATTCTCTCTGGCTGGCTCCTCCTGCAGGCCTCCAGCCCCCCAGCTCTGGTCAAAGGTCAAACTCATAAAGGTCCCGGGCTCACTGACAGTCTAACACTCAATCAATTCTGTCTTTATCTCCTTCATGCTGCTGCCGAGGCTTGATAAGTATGCAATACTGCGCTGATAGGAGAGGGAATGTGCTCATGTTTTGGTTTTTTTTGACTAATCTTAAAGGGAGGGGCCACAAAATTACAAAGAAACATATTTCCTTTAGTGTAACTGACTGAGATTTAGTTTTATGTGTTCAGATTTCTGTCTCTGCCCGAGTGTAATGGAGGTAAATGACAAACCCTAACTCTGACCCTGCACTCAGAATCACACTAATGTGTCTTCTGTCTTTTTGTTTTACTTCAGACTTTGTTTCAACATTCATCAGCTCACCTTAAATCTCAGTTTAACATGTTAACCTACAAGCAGGATTTGTTAAATCGCAACCAGTTTGGAGCCAGTCGTGGTCCAGTGTGTAATATCTCATGTGACATCTTCTGTCCAGCAGTTAAACTTTTGAAATTTTTAAATGAGGGAGAAAGATGAGGCGTCATTTTAAGATTTTGTTAACGAGGTAATTGAACCATGTCAGACACACGTGATTATTTCTGGTATTTCTATATGTCGTTAAACACGTCTGGAGGGAATCTTTAATGTTGACAAAATGACAAAGTGACAAACCCACAGAGAATTAGCAGCTAACTCTACAGAGACTTTCAGTCTATTCTGGATCATTGTTTTGGTTTTCTGGCCCACAAACACGCTCTGATAAAACCACTGTAGAGACCAGCTGGTGATGTCAACGGTTTTCATTTGAACTACTTTCTACTTAAGTTTTTATCCCAATGAAATCGCTCTCTAGTGTTGTCTGTGGGTTATCCAGAGTAACAGGGACGTTGCTAAATTCCATTTGTCTCCGTTGTATTGAGTGAATATAGTGAAATAAAACCAAACGTATCTGCATGGAGAGATATCACTAGAAGTAAGAATATGTTATTTTGTGTAATTTGGGGGGACTGTCCCTTTAAGCAGCATGGAAAGCTCTCCTTTTCCATCCAGTAGCCTGCTGCAGCTCCACATTTATCCTTTTAAATATTGTTTTTTCGTCTAAGCTAAGCTGCCCGAGGAACACGACAAACTGAGAAACTGCAGTCGACTGCTGCTGATTCCGCCCTGAATGCCAATTGACCTCCGACTGGAATCGCTGTTAAAAAGGCCATTCAGCCCATTAATATTTTCAAAAAACACACAGCTCCCCTAGATGTGGTCATTGGCATCCTGCAGAGCGTTGCGGCACAACCAGTCATTCATCCATTGACTTCCCTCCTCCTCCTCTGTTTATGTTGCAGCTGACGAGGGCCAGAGACAGCTCAGCATGTGCATTCTGTACCACATCAGCATGGACGACAGATTCAAGTCCATGTTTGCCGACACAGACTGCATACCGCAGGTAAGGCTGGCTAATGTACAGCGCCAGTAGACCAAGACAGACACATTAGCATCGGCAGCTAACGGCACCCGGGGAATTAATGCATGAGAAACAGAGCGAGAGGGAAGGGAAGCACGCCACATCTGGAACCAAAAACCACCATTGGACCGCTGCTCAGTCTTCCCTCTCGCTCCGATGACAACTCTGTGTTTTCCCTCTCCTTCTCTTTCCACCAAATATCCTTGCACCATATTATCATATACACATATTATCCTCTTAGTTGAGACACCAGCACAGACACAGAATTGTCCTGAAAATTCAGTTTGCCACTAAACCCCCCTCAAATTTCTTTCAACTTTCGATCATAACATTTTTGTCGAGTTACTCTCCCTCCTGATTGAGTTGACCCGGTCAGTCGCTGCTCTCATCATCAGCGATTAGCCAAATGTGCGTCGTGTTTGTTTGTTGAGATTGGGTGTAAATGCCGGCCAGATGTGGCGAAGAGAGTCGGCCGTTTGTTCAGAAGGTCACGTCAGCAGCAGCGGCAGCAGATCTGAAACTCTCGGGGGTTTCCGTGTGGCAGAGAGCAGCACGCTCGCTTAGCAGCATGACCAGGATGTGACCTCTGACCCCGCCCTGAGGCCCGCTCACTCTCCTCTGCCTCCGTTCCTCTAACGTCCTCCATCTATCAGCTCAGCTCAGAGAGTACGTCCACGTGAAACCACAGTAAATTTTAAAAAACGCATCTGAAAACTGAGCTTTTCCCAAAATGGTCTTCAGAGCGGATAAATCTGAAAACTGAGGCCTTGTGTTTTAATGTGGACGAGGAAAACGAAGCTTTTAGAAAACAGTGGCTGCATAGAGAAGAAGAGAAGAAGAACACTTTCCATCTCAAAGCTGAATAAACTGAATAAAAAAGAAAAGACGAAAGAGCTGCGGGACAAATTCTCAAGTAGCTGAACAGGTTCAAATGCAATAAGAAAGAGCGCTAGACAGTTTTCATTTTAAATGATTAAAATAAGAAACGACTGTAAGTAGACGAATGCTTCATAAATACCATAAAGGTTAAAGGGGCTCAAGTGTAAAGAGGACGACTTACAGAAGATATCACAGAAGCTTAAAAGAATAAATAAAATGTCACATTTTAGTGTTTTTTATTTATTTATCTTTTTAAAATCATCGGTATTTATTATATTCTCGTTACCGCCCCGTCATTGGTCACTTATTTTAACTGTCAATATAGCTGATCACAGAATCCAGCTGTTGTCATTAACACAGTAATTATGTTAATTTCGTCTGATAACATTGTGCTGCAGGAGTTTCTGTTCACCTTCACACTCACTCAGCTGTTTGACAGAAAATTACATTAATGAGAATAATAAAACAGTGAGTTATGTGTTTATTATAAACACATAAATCACAGAGAGCAGGAATAATGAGACTGTCTCACTGCTCAACACATGCTGGCTGTGATCGTTGTTGCCGATATAGAAACCAGTAAGAAGACATTAAACAGCGTTTGAATATAGACGGAGATCTATACATAAACACGATCTGAATATGCGAGTGCTGACGTGTCATTCTCACGTGTAAAAAGTGTTTCCAGATTTAAATTACATAATGTGGACATAACGTCTCAGACTCAGTGGTTCATTTTAATTTCCTCTCTTTCTCTCGAAGGCAAATTCCAAATCAAAACCACTTCTGTCCCCGTCTACATGTCCCCTCCGTCTGTCGTCTTTATGAAAACACGTCCTCGACGTACTTTTTTACCCCCGTTTACCACCTTTTATCCTCTCTCACCTATTTGGTACTTTTAAGACCTCTCTTTTATCACTTTCCCAGGGTAGTGACTGACCTGCCCCTTTCCCCTTCTCCAGCTTTTAATGGGGTCACCGTTTGGTGCTGGATGTGGGGCTTCAGAGCAGGGATGTCAGGACCGAGGGGAGGGAGGTGAGGAGCAGAGGTGGAGGTTGAGGTGGAGGTGGAGGTGGGGGGCGGAGGTTGCCTGTGTTTTGGTCGGACTGCTGGCCCTTACTGGGCCGCCTCCGGTGGCTGTCTGTGGTAAATAAGCAGAGGCAGGTGCCAGAGAGTCTAGACGGGGCTGATTTGGGGTCCAGGGCCCCTGGTATGTGATACCTAACCCAGGCCCGGCCCAGCCTTTCTCTCCCTCTCTCTGATTCCTGACTCCTCACAGGGAAGCAGTGCACCTCTGCCCCCCCCCCTCCCTCCCTCTGCTCCCTCATCCCCCAGCTCAAAGCCTTTCCTGTTTAATGTTAAATCAGCGCAGGAGAGACGAACGGACAGACAGAAAGAGGGAAGAGGGAGGGAGGAAGAGGAGGAGGAGGGTGTTTGGGAGGTTGAGGAATGACGCCCACCGTCTTTTATCTCTAACACACCCTTTCTAACTCACAGACACACACTTAGTTTCACTGTTTTATTATTATTTATTTTATTTTTCCTCCTCCTTCGCCCTCTAAAGGCGCCTTTACACTGTCTGAGATGAAAGTCGACAAGCACGAGAGAAACGTGGTGAAATCTTTGGTCGCAGATCCAAAAACAGTGCTCCTAGATCTCACTGTGGCTTTTGAGGGTTTTTGGTGACCATAGATAGCCTGAAGTGAAATTCTGACTTTGCTTCATTTTCAAAAAGAAAACATCCGAGCTGCAGATGGATGAAGAGCTGATGACGTGTCTCTGCTTTCATCTGCTGTTTTTCTGTTTCCATCGTAGCGTCACGATTCACCACGAACTCATCTGACAATCTGACAAGCCGATATCATACACGGATTAGTTTTATTAGAGCCATCTTGTTGTTGTTGCACAATCTAAAGGCGCCTTTATATTTCAGAGCAGCTTAAATGTGATTGGAGGAGACTGCAGGGATGCTCTTTATTGATTTATCTATTTATTAATAAACTAAATCCGGTGTACAGTTTTCTAACTGACATTGACTGATGCATATGTAGATTCTGGGTTGTGTTTGTTGTATTATTACATGTATGTTTGTGCTTGTGTGTAAATATTTGATTCTCATTGTTGGATATTTCCTGGAACATTATGTGTAGACTCTTCATTTTTGTGCTGTCGTGTTTTGGTTTGTCTGAATAATTCCATGAAGGATGAGTCATATAAACATCCTGACACCGATTTTCAGTCATTCATTCACAACACTCAAGCATTCAGACATTAGCTTGACCTCTGCTACGTTTAAACTCACTTCAGAAAAAAGCAGATGTGCTCAACCAAAACAACTTTGTCAGTCTAGTTTTACAGTTTGAGTTATTTTATGAAATATTTACAACTTTGCAAAGAGGAACAAACATGTGAACTTCCATGGAGTTGGTTGGTTAAATAAACAAGCTGATGATTAGTCTAACGAAACCTTTTAAAATACCAAAACCATGAGATTTATTAACATTAAGACACTAAATAAAGACTATAAATGATAACAGCAACACTAAATAAAATCCCAGGCTGTGAGGCAGAAAGAGCAGCAGTCCACAAACTAGAAGCCTGATCCTGCAGCAGGAACCTGGAGCATTTAATCGCTCCCTGTCCTGGACCAGGTGCACCTCGTTGAGGACTGATCAGGTGTAGAAGACCTGAGCAGAGGGATAGTCAGGAGAGGAGAAAGAACACATAACAAATGGCTACAATAACATGCTTGGATCTCAGTGCTGATTGAACTCATGTTAAATCTGTGATGTACAGCTGATGAAGATGGTGTTTAACTGTGTGGAGGAGAAGATGGATGTTGAGCTCATCGCACTCTGCATCAACCTGGCTGCTAACAAGAGTAACGCCCAGGTCATCTGTGAAGGTACGAGCTCCAGAGGAAGGTTTAACACATTATATGGATGTCAACATTTTATCCCATCCTTAAAAAAAATACACTTTGTTCCTCTTTCGTCTTTCTGCTCTCCAAGGTAACGGTCTGAAGATGCTGATGAAGCGGGCGGTGAAACTGAAGGACGTTCTGCTGATGAAGATGATCAGGAATCTTTCTCAGCACAACGGACCCACCAAGATCCTCTTCTTGGTCAGTATTTAAAAAAAAAAAAACAAGTGCTGCCAAAACTGCAGATAAGCAAAGAGTAGCAGGATAATCTTCTATTCTAGACCACAAATCAATGTTTATGATTGATCAGGTTCTCCACTAGTTGCATGCTGATAACATGAACACACAGACATCATAAACATACTGTAGTAATCATTGTAATCACTCTTTTTCCAGTGATAACAGTTGCTTAAATCCATTATGTTCACTGCATTTAGAACATCAGCGGATCTGTTTAGAAATCATATAAAAGACGCTCTATAACTTCAGCTCTTGCCTCATAATCATCATGTTTAGATGTTTTTATCAGTATGATTAAAAACTGTTCTCAGTATCCTAACAAACCAGCAAAAGAGCGTAAAAAATATAATTTTGCACACATATTTAATCTGTAGTCAGTTGAAAGATGTTTTGCAAGTTTGTCTATAGACGACTAATCTGGGTTGTAGGTGGAAGTAGACAGACTGCCATCACTGCAGTGGCACCTCACCAGTAAACCAGCGTATAACACTAATGTATGTGACATATTTCACTTTTGAAGCACTTTTGCTAACAAATCTGTCCAACAGATCCTGTAGAAGCAGTTATGTCTTGAAAACCAGATACTATTAAGGTTAGAATCTAAAAAATTTCAGAATTTACTCCACTTTTCTGTTCTGTGGTGTTATCAGCTGCTAACAGTAAATATCAATTTAATAAGTAAGTAAGTAGGTAAAACTTTATTTATATAGCACCTTTTTTAACACAGGTTACAAAGTGCTTTACAGTGACATTGGGACACAAAGAAAATAGGACACAAAAACCATGAAAGACACATTCAAGAACACATACAGACATCTCACACATACGAACACAGCGAGCATACAGTCATCACCCAGAGCACACACTTGAATTTATGAAATGTTATGAGAAAGCCGTTCTAAAAAAGTAGGTTTTTAGGTGTTTTTTGAAACAGTCAACAGATTCAGCTGATCTGATGGAAGTGGGGAGATTGTTCCAAAGTCTGGGTGGGGGTTAGGGCGTTAGGGTTAGGGTCAGGGTTGGGGTTAGGGGGTTAGGGCGTTAGGGTTAGGGCATTAGGGTTAGGGGGTTAGGGTTAACAAAAACACAGTCGCCTTTGGTTTTTAGTTTGGCACGTGGTACGTCCAACAGGTTTTAGTTGGAAGACCTAAGTGACTGCATGGTAATATACGGGCTTAGTAGCTCGGATATATATGCAGGAGCTAAACCGTGTAAGGCCTTATAAGTGATTAAGAGAATCTTGAAATCAATCCTGAACTTCACTGGCAGCCAATGCAATGAGGCTAAAACAGGAGTGATGTGGGATCTGCGGCCAGTCCTGGTTAATAGCCTAGCTGCTGGATTTTGTACAAGCTGAGGACGTGACAGGTCAGCTTGGCTAAGGCGAGTGAAAAGGGAGTTACAGTAATCGAGACGGGGGGAAAAAATGAAGGCATGAATGATATGTTCTAGGTCAGAGGCTGACAGTAATGGTCTGATTTTTGCAATGTTCCTAAGTTGAAAAAAGCAGGATTGAAGCATTTTATTGACATGGTGTTCAAATTACAATTTAGGTATAAACTGAAAGTAAAAGCCACAAGTCTCTGCTCCATGAAACCTTTTCAAAAAATATCCATTAAACCCTCATGTTTTGATCACATTTGGAGCAACATGCTGACAAAAAGGACTGACTGGAGGCTGCTTCCTGTATCTGTCCTTCCAGCCATGTACCACGTTTTGATATCTTGTTTTTATAAAGCCTGAGTCACAACCAGTTTCACACTAGTGTTCCAAGACTGAAGAACTTCCACATTCACACAGACTACCTTCATCTACTGCTTTTATGTGATCCAGTCACGTCCCTCTGTCTGCTGGTAGGATCATGTTGGAGACCTGGCAGCTCAGATCAGTGAGGACGAGGCTGAGGAGTTTGTGATCGAGTGTCTGGGCACGCTGGCCAATCTGACCATCCCAGACCTGGACTGGGCGCTGGTGCTCAAAGACTACAATCTGGTGCCCTACCTGAAGGATAGACTCAAACCAGGTGTGTGAGTCCTCCACCGTCTAACTGTCCAGCTGCACAATCAACCTCTTTAGAGTGTTTTGGTTTCATATTATTGCTCTTATAAAGGTAAATTCATAGAAACAAACAGTAGTGCATCCATACATGGTCCCACCAGGACAACACTGCCTCATTTCTCTCAATTATCCTTTAAACCCAAAAGCCAGGTCTCTCTCATGCCCTGTCTTAACCTCTAACTACTCTCCCTAAATCACACTATCAGTGAAGTGTCACCGGACATGATGATGTGAGGACAGAGGACCCTCATTGAGGTCTGGGCCTCATCTTTACCTTTCAGGACCACTGACCTCCTGACCCTGCCTCCTCCTTTTCTGTCTTCATCAAAGGAGAATTTAAAGTCAATTGTACCATTTTGAGGTTATTTAATTGACACTGATTGATTAGTAAAGAGTAAACAATGACCAATACATTCTTAAAAACATACAGTAGACTTTTTTTAGTAGAATCGTGTCTCCTGTTAGGATGTTTTAGAAGATCTGTGAAGTTTCTCTGCTCGTTATTTACTCAGCTTTATTCACTTTCTCCTGACGTCAGGTTCTGCTGAGGATGACCTCATCCTGGAAGTGGTGATCATGATCGGTACCGTGTCCATGGATGACTCTTGTGCAGCCATGCTGGCCAAGTCTGGCATCATTCCTGCTCTCATTGAGCTGCTTAACGGTAATGACCAAACCCTGCACAGCAGTGTTGCTTAAGCTATGAGTTAGAAAGCAGAGAAAGTTCCAGCCTGGTTCATCGTTGATTCTACACAACTCAAGTTACAGATCTGTTGGTTAATGCTAATAACAGAGAAGAAATGCTCATAACTCAGCTTTTACATGCATATTGCCACGTGACACCTCAATCTGATCTGTTTCAAAAGTTAAACGTCAGCTTACAGTTTGAAGTTGATCTCTGGTCAAAGTTTAAGTCTAAAGTTTTTGTATTTTATTCAAGCTAATAATCTAAGTAAAAGCTAGAAAGATAGTTATTAGTTAGAAATGAAAAACTCAGTGTTAGTCCCACCCTGTTGTTGCCCTGTTAGACTGTCCAGATCCAAGCAATTAAGTTTAATTGTTATCATTACCAATAGGTGGCCTGCATTACAAAAATACAACCCAAGTTATGAAAATTGACCTTTCCGTTAGCAAAATTAGTGGAAGAACTGTGACATAATCCACTTGGAAGTCCTTGTGAAATGGTCTAACATCTCTAGCTTCTGTAATATGACATATATCTGAGTGAAATGGAAAATGTGAGCAGTGTTTAGTTCTGAGAGGGATTTGATCAACTGTTCTGGGATTTGATTTGATTGCTACAGAGTGAGCATGACTTAGCGAGGGTGGAGTCTCAGAGTAGAAACACAGAGCTCAGTGAAGCTGCCAGGATCTACTTCACTCGAGCATTGATGGCACAGCTGATCTGCCCAAAAGGCGACCCAAGTCTGGACGTTGTCCTGGCAGCCTCGATGCGTTCGGTGTGTTTCTACTGTCAGCAGTTTGAAGCGTGAATCCACCTGCTGTATGTTTGTAGATGATGCAGCCGTACCTCCCTCACCTGTGCTGTTAGATCAGGAGGACAAGAAGAAAATAAATTAAAGGGGCAGCGTGTAGGATTTAGTGGCATCTATTAAATAACAAACTGAATATCCCTGCCCCTCCTCTTCCAGGCGTGTAGGAGAACCTACGGTGGCCATGAAAGGCCCTTTCTAGAGTAGAAACATGGCTCCCTCTGTAGATATAAAGGGCTCATTCTAAGGTAACAGAAACACAGGGATTCTTATTTTCAGGTGTTTATACGCTAATTAAAACAAATTAACTGTATGAATATTATATTGCATTCCTGCCAAGTCCGTTCCGCTAGATGCCACTAAGTTCTACACACTGCACCTTTAATTTGACATCAACTCCATTTTGTTTGGAGATGTAAAAACAAAGTTTTTGCCAACTGATATCCAAACGCACATCTCCAACTCCATGATATCAGTCTAATAGCTTCTGAGGTCAAGTGTGGTTTAATGTAAAGGGAAAGGGTAGCTAGTAGGGGTGTGCCTGAATACAAATACATTAATCGGCAAAGTACAAATAGTGGGTTTTATATTTGTTTCATACAAATATTTTAAAAATTATTTGTTGAGGATGTTCCCCAGAGATAAAGCTGAGCTACTGACACATGCGAAGTGTTCCCAACGGACTCTCCATAACCTGTTGTTCCCCTTCTCCTTTCCACAAAGTTAGGTTGTAAAAAATAGAAAATGAAAAGTGCAAAGTAATAATTGCCTTTGAAGTTCCTCCCTACATGTGTGCACGGTGTGCCGTCTCTGTGTTATTATGGGTGTATAAATAGGTAGAGGTCTGTCTGCAATGAGGCGATTCATGAACACTTATTGTAACACTTTAATTTCCTAAAATTAAAAGTGTAATAAAAACACTTTCATTCGAATACAAATACAGATAATTTTGCTGCCTCAACAAATACAAATACAAATACTGGACATCCCTAGTAGCTAGTTGCCCCAGTCACATTATTGATCATTATTGATTAATGTATACACCCCTCGAGTTCAACATGAGTCATCAAAAATATTTTTACATTTTAGAGGAAGAAACAGACAAACAGAGGAATTTCAATATCGTATATAAATAATAGGATCTGAGTTATTAAAGCATTACAGACATAAGAAAAATTGAAGGGATAACATGTTAAAATGAAAACATTTCATCTAAGCTGTTAAAAGAAAAACACAAGACATACAACATAAAACTAAACAATTAAATCCTGAAATCCCAAATTACATCACCACAAATGATGTAAATAAAGACAAACGCCCTCATCAAAACAACTAAGTACAAGAATAACAAGTTAATGGCTTAAGTAAATATATTTGAAATTTGATGAAATGAGTCCTGACCTGACTTCTATATCATTTATCCTTTTATTTAAATATATCTATTAATAGACACCAAGACATAACAGAACAATTAACACAAGCACACATGATTAGAACTAGAAGAATTAATATTTCATTCAATGTTTTTAAATATGAACCATTATTGGTTCCACCTTCTAATATTTTTGCTCGTTTCCACTTCAGCCCAGCAGGAGGACGATGAGTTCGTGTGCCAGATTGTCTACGTCTTCTACCAGATGGTATTTCACAAAGCTACCAGGGACGTCATCATCAAAGACACACGTATCCTTTTGCACATTTATTGCAGACGTTTCTGCCCAATGTGGTGAACATATTCCATCACAGTCGTGGTGAGACGGGACTCTGTTCACTAGTGCGCTCCAGAATTATTCTATACTCAGTTTTCAGCATATGTTTCTGTGGTAGCTTGTTGTACCGCCCTGTATGTATCTTTCGTCACTGTTTATTATCATCTGCATCTCCATAGCAACTTCTGTAAGCCCTCGATTTAGGTTTTTTTTTTTTTTTTTTTTTTTTTTTTTTTTTTAACTTTCTGGGTATTCAAAGCTGCCTGTAATTGACCACAGTTGTGGTTGGTGGTGGCTTGTGTCAAATTACAAATATGCTCTCTGTCAGCATCTTCTGATTGATGTTTTTCTTTCTGCGTGGAGAATATAACAGGAATTTCTGATTTAAGCTCTGCTGAGGGAGGGAGGGAGGGAGGGAGGGAGAGGCTTTCGACAAGACTCCTGTCTCTTGTCTTGGTCTTTAAATGAAAGAGCGAGAATCGTCACTCCTCCTCCTCCTCCGCAGTTTCACCACATCCCCACATTTCCCACTTTCATTGATTAAAGGATACATCTGGTGATATTCTATGTATTTCTTCTGGTCAACAAATCCAATGAAAAGACAACAATGAACTGATCTACTGACACGTATTGTGCGTGTATCAAAGCCTGATATATCTTATTCCTCTGTGCCGTTGTCCAAAAACTATTAAAAACATGTTTATGAGCCTTCTGCCTCTGAAAATAGGCCCCAACAAATGCACTATTTTGTTAAAAACTAAAATGGCCAGATGTTTTAGGATTACTGAGCCTTTTCTTAAACATTCATTTGATTTGTTGACAATAAGAATAAGAACTATTGTCTTTCCTTGAGTCTTGATCCCAGAGGCCCCGGCTTACCTCATCGACCTGATGCACGATAACAACGCAGAGATCTGCAAAGTCTGTGACAACACGCTGGACATCATTGCTGTGAGTACACAGATGCTCTCATGAGCAACATTTCATAACAGTCACTTGAATGTCTTTTATTTTTTTCCTGCTAAACTTCAAAATACTTGAGACGCTTCATCCTGCTAAAGTAGAAATGTTTGCAGAAATGCCAGAAGGAGTTCATAGGAAGCTGTAGTGTGATATTTACCTAATAGCTGCTACATGTGGAATTTAAAGGGTCAGTTCACACAAATGTGTACATAATAAAAAACCTTTTTTTTAATCATTTTCCTATAAAATTCTCTCTCCAGTCAGATTTAGTTTCATCTGTTTTGTAGATATCTGTGAGATTTCTGCCTCCAAACCAACACAATGCAGGTTAATGTAATTCATTTTTTGGAGCTCACAGCAACATGTCTTCACATTCACAGAGTTCCTGT
Organism: Thunnus thynnus; assembly: GCF_963924715.1. Lineage (NCBI taxonomy): Eukaryota > Metazoa > Chordata > Actinopteri > Scombriformes > Scombridae > Thunnus > Thunnus thynnus. The sequence continues at coordinate 2,411,649 of NC_089524.1, read as the reverse complement.
TACTCACCGATGACAGTTCTTTAATAGGAAGAGTAAATATAGTTAGCAGTGCCGCCGCTCCACATATACAGAGTACGCAGAGCGCTTGGGGCCTCAAGTACCAGGCGAGGTTATTAAGGTTGATTAAAAATGTCATAATAATTATCACATTATTACATTTTAACACAAATTGAAAAAATATATAAATTAGTTATGGACAGGCCCACTGTTGGTGTTTTCATTGTATGTCCTCTATCACTCAATTTGGGCAAATTAGATGTTTTTACCTAATATAAAAAAAGAGCCCCCCCGCCCCCTTCCTCGAAATGGTACAACCTTCAAAGCCCTCGTCTGTTCGCTTCAGAGTTTGCTTCGGTTCGCTTGTAGCCTACTACCTGCCTCTCACCTGACGTTTGCCATAGTATCCTGCTTTATCAAGCTGTTTTTGAATGAGGCATAATGGCGAATAAGAGACAACATGAATCTGGTGCTGAAAAACAGAAGAAGAGAAAACTGAGAGATGAAGCCGGTGCCAGTGTTGTAGTACTCGAGTCTGACTGGAGTCCTGATTTTCTGGACTCGTGACTCGACTCGGACTTGGACTCGAGCATTGACTGCATTAGCTGCGATTTTTTTTTTTTCCGGTTAAATTTTCACATAGCCACAATATGGTTCACGTCACGCACACAGCTACGGCACAGACACTACAGCCACACACACACACATCGTCGGTGGTATGGAAGTTCTTTAGCGTGAGTGAAATGACACAAAGCTCGCAATTTGTAATACCTTAAAGTCCGAAAAAAAAAAATGTATTTAATTCTTATAAAGAAAATCAGAATCGCCAAAAATCCAATAAAATTGCAATCAGTGCATCATTAATATTAATATGAAATCACAGCTGTCATTTTTGTTTAATATAGACTTTTTTTTTTTTTAATTTGTATATCAGCTCTTTTGGCCAGATTGGAGCACTGGAGCCCATTTTGGGACTCGACTCAGGGCCCCCGTGACCAGTTATGCTCAGTGCCTCCAAATGGTTAGCAGCGGCCCTGATAGTTAGTAACTCTATAGTGAATCTTCAGATGCAACGAAGCAAGAAACATGAAGAACTAAATACAAAGAAAAAAGCATTATGTGTGCAGATAGGAGGTGTACAGAAGCTAATGTTTGTTTGCAGTCGTCCTTGAAATAACAGTGCAGCAAGTCATAAAATGTGAATGTTTTAAATGTATTTCATTCACAAGATCAGCTCAGGTAAGAGAATCATTTTCATTTAGGTTTCCATACAAATATCACATGTTTTGACCTTTTCTACAGTAGATTTCCTTTCAGTGGCATCACGATCCCCCTCACACACTCAACACCCTCCTCCTCCTCCTCCTCCTCCTCCTCCTCCTCCTCCTCCTCCTCCTCCTGATGCCCCAGAGTCAGATTTGACATTAGCGATTAACTAACCGATGAATTCCTGAATTACTTTGTGACTGACAGGTGTGGTCAGCTCCCAGTCAGTGTGTGATCGCTGCCAGACCTCAGATCAGCGTAATTAGCTGTAGATTACAGCCCGGCTGTGTAGCAGGGGCAAAGGAAGTGTTTCATTGAAATTATCAGTGAGACCTATTAAGCTGTGAACCACATGAAAGGCAGCCGGTGGGCTCTGGAGTGTGTCAGCGGCTGGACAAGCAGAGGTGAGAGAGAAAGCAGAGCCGCGGACACAAACACACACACACACACACACACACACACAATCGTTACTCCTGGACTGCACGCAGTCCTTTTGGCAGCACACGCCTTAACTGTGCAGTCCTGAAATGTTCGTCTTTGATCAGTGTGGCCCCGTGCATGTACAAACACACACAAACACACACACACACACACATGGCTTCGCGGGGAACTTTGTAGATGCTCCAAGTGGGACAGAGGCCTGATTCACAGTGATATTCTTAGCCCGACCATATTTCCAGAGGAATATTTTTGAAAAGATCCCAAAAACTGCCATGCACCTCCTGACTCCTGCTGTGATGAGCTCATCTTGTCATGACCTCAGCTGCTAATAACTGATCGGTCATATTAAACTAATTTTAAGGAACTAATTGCACAGTCAAAACCTGAGTCACGGCGCTGCTTTAGCCTCTGGTGACAAAACGTGTCACCCCAGGGGCGGAGCACCTCCGTGTGACGGTCAATGGGCCCGTTTGAGTCCGGGGGCTCTCGGGTTGGCTGTCTGTCGGTGCCCACGGGGGGCTCTGCTTTGCGTCTGGATGATTAATCTCTCGTGCCGGGACGTCACAGCCTCAAAAGCCGCCTTTATCGCTCCCCTTCAGCTCCTGCGGAGAAAAGAAAACAGAGCTCTGCGGTCGTCCTCCAGCGGCAGGACAGGCGGAGGTTTTTATTAGCTGTAGTGAAGAGGATACACAGTCATACACTCATGTACCTGCACGCATACTTCCCCTCTCATTCCCTTAACGGAACGGGTTCATAATTTTTCAAGTCTGTCAGGAGCTCAAATGAACATCCACATCTTTCAAAGTTAGTCTTTTTAGTGCCAAAGTCCCTCTTTTTGTTACTATACTTCCATCGCAGCTCAACAAGGAAACACTGTCTGAGGGAATTTTACACTAATAAGACTTAAATTGGATATCTACTTGGTTCGACTAACTCAGACAAATAAAGCTTCATATTAGCTTCAGATAAACTTTTAAATACATTTTTACTCAGGACTGTGGATTTTGTCCCCATCACTGATAATGTAAGTGCATTATGAAGGGATCTTCTAATGGTCAGTATGAACAGCAGGGATGATTACAACAAGAAAAACCTCTTTAAATGTTTTATTTTGGGCACCTGATTGTTGCTAACTCGGCCTTTTAAGTGTTTGTCAGACACACACACTCACAAATCTCTCTCCTTCCATACTGAGATGGATCTTTAGGGTGATGATCAGTACGGAGAAGACACTTCAAACTCAGAAAGGAAGTTTCTAACTGTTTCTAACTGTGATTTTGTTTAATTCAGGGCCGATAGCTCGCTTTTTTCTTTGCATCATGTTTCAGGTAATGTCTCGTGTTTATCCCATCTTCATGCCTGTGTAGCATGAATGGATGGTGGGTTGATGGTCATTACGTGTTAACAGGACAAAACAGTGTGATTGTTTCTGAGAAATTATGCTTTGTCCATCATTTTGGCGGATGGCTAAAAATACTAAGATACCTCGGCTGTTGTTGCCATGGAGAAGTAGCCAGTCAGAGGTGCTAATTAGAGTGGTGGCAAATTCAAAAGGTTTTGTCATTGTTGATGTAAACAGAACATGACGCCATAGTTGCTGAAATCATCTTCATCATTCAAAGTGAACTGATTTAAATCGCAGAATCCATCTGCTGCTAATGGCACACATAACATAATATTAAGCTCTGTGATTGGCTGTTTCTTGATAAGATGCACCTTGGGAGTTGTAGCTAACTTCTACCTTCAACAGTCTTAAACCTTTGACTTTGGAAAAAAAAGAACCAGATATTTTCTAACACAGTTGTTCATCTTTTATGATGCTGATTCAACCATGTTGATCCAAACTGTGGAAGAGTTCCAACTGTGAGTCATGTAACATTATCTTTAGGAAAAAATTAACGAGACTTTTACTTCCAGAAAGTCAGAAACAGCTCTTCCCACCTCACAACAAAAACAAGCGATCCCAAAATTTGCAAAAGAAATTACAAGGGAACCAGTGTGATCACACTAACAGACTCTTTGTCCAGCAGAATTACAAATAATCCAGATGTGGTGTGTGGTGGTCTTTGAGTATGTTTGAAATTGTGAAATAGTTCTTTAACCAGAAGTCCAGGTTTGTTAGTAGTCATGTGTTATGAAGACACTTTAAATAAGAGCATCTGCCAACTGCTCAGAACACAGATGGACCTGCAGCTGTATTTATTGCTGTCGTATGGATTCGTGCATAAATCTCTCTGTTTTTCCGTCTTAACCTCCATGTTTCTCCAGGAGTATGATGAGGAGTGGGGAAAGAAGATCCAGAATGAAAAGTTCCGCTGGTACAACGGCCAGTGGCTGGAGATGGTGGAGAACCGTCAGCTGGACGAGGCAGGAACGCCCTTCCTGTACGGGGAGGACGCAGAATCCTTTATCGGGAACGGAGACATCCTGGAGAGACCAGACCTCTTCTACAGCGCAGGTATAGAGGACATTAAAGTCTAAACACTCTTCTTCTCTGTCTTTCTGAGAGTGAAGATGTTCAGGTTGATTATCAACCTCATGTGTATTATGTACAGAGCTGGACTTAACCTAGCTTAGCATAAAGACTAGAAGCAGGGGAAACGGCTAACCTGGGTCTGTCCAACATGAATAATTAACACCAACATATCTTGTATGTTTTACCTGCACGTATTAACCTGTGTTTGTATTATTCTGTGCAGATGGGATCATCAGTCCTGACTTCTACACCGACTTCCAGAACGGAGAACTGGGACAGACTGGATTCATGGGAAGGTACTGAGCACCACGTTTATCAAGGAATTGGTGATTTGTTCAATCTGAATCTGGTATTAAATCAGCTTATCAGATATATCAAATCCACTTAGGTTCAGCTTTCAGCATCTGTAAGTCACTAAAGTTACGAATGACTGAAACTCAGATATTTATAACCACAGTTTGAAGGCCAAGAAGACAGAAACAGTTTTGAGTTCACAACGTGCAGCTCCAACCTGAAAATGAGCAGCAGATGATATGAAATGTTGATTAAATGTATATCTGTAGCAGGAACCTACAACCTTTCTTTATAACACCTCTTTATACTGAGCGACTTGTTCCAAACACAAGAGGTCCTCATTCAGAACTGATAAATTGATCTGCTTAAAATATTGATATGATAAGCATGAAAGTTTAAAGGTTTCTCACCAAAACACAGTTTGTGTATCCTTGAGGTGGCGTACAAAAACTGAAAAGCTGATTTTTTTATTTTTTTTTTGTAATTTTTTTTATTGCAAAATAACTGAACAAGAACAGTTCAGGTCCACAGATCATTATGTAATCAGTCGGTTACAAAAATACACAGAGACAGAGAGAAAAGCAAATGTAGCCAATTAAATTGTTCATACTTTCGTATTTTTATTTATTTATTTATTCGGGTTTACAAACACAGAAAAACAACAACAGGTAATGACATGACATAGAACGTGCCTTACAAAAACAAAACAAAGAAAGAAATAGACAAATAAATAAAAGTTATAAAGTAACTTTGTATATACAAATCTGACTGAATGGATACAAAGAAATAGTTAAAGCTGTAGGTGAAGAAACCTCATGGTGACAAATGCATTTTAACTGGTGATGATTCTTACATCACACATTGGCTGCAGAAGATGAAGAACAGTTTAAAGAGTTTAAGGAGCAGTAGACAGCTGGATGTTTTCTCTAACATAAACTACGAAAGGATTCCATATTTTATAACATTTATTCATGGAACCTCTCAAAGAATATTTTATTTTCTATAATTTAATGAAAAACAGTCGGTCATGAACCCATTGTGTAAAACTGGGTGGAAAGGTATCTTTCCATTTTAAAAGAATCAACCTTCGGGCAAGAGACTCTGCTTTTGAAAGGGAAAACAACAAATAAGACTCAAATACTTTGGTATTTTTGCTAGCTTTCAGCGATCTTGTTCACTGTCTTTTTGGGGTCGTTGCTGTGTTTCTTGGTACATTAATGTCAGCAGCTGTTGATCAGCTGAGTAGTGAAAAAAAGTGATGACAGGATGTGAATCACGTCATGCAAGGTATAAACAAACTAAACTAAACAGGAACCTGCTCCTAAAAAACATTGCTCCATAGCGTTTTGTGTAATGGGGAGGTTCTAGTATCAGAAACTGATGTAAACTCATCAGCCGATAGTTTCATTAGAAAAGTTTATCCAACTTGTTGAATTGTAGAAACAAGTCATGATAGAGAAATGTTCACACTTGTAGTCCGTTGTTATGATTCACCCACGTGTCGGTGTTAGTTTATGCATAGTTGGCTAACGCTAGCTAAACTGTTATTGTTTGTAACTAAAACCAGTTAAGTGTTAAAGTTATTCTGGCATTTTTAGCTGCATTAACACCATCCTCTGGACTGGAGTAGAAACATCATCACTCCTGTTTTAGCCTCACTGCATTGGCTGCCAGTGGATTTCAGGATTGATTTCAAGATTCTCTTAATCACTTATAAGGCCTTACACGGTTTAGCTCCTGCATATATATCCAAGCTACTAAGCCCGTATGCTACCATGGTCACGTAGGTCTTCCAACCAAAACCTGTTGGCTGTACCACGTGCCAAACTAAAAACCAAAAAAACGTAAAAACTGACTGTGCTTTTGTTAACCCTAACCCTAATCCTAATCCTAATCCTAATCCTAATCCTAGCTCTAGCCCTAGCCCTAGCCCTAGCCCTAGCCCTAGCTCTAGCTCTAACCCTAACCCTAACCCTAACCCTAACCCTAACCCTAACCCTAACCTTCTAACCCGAACCCCCACCCAGACTTTGGAACAATCTCCCCACTTCCATCAGATCATCTGAATCTGTTGACTGTTTCAAAAAACATTGAAAAACCTACTTTTTTTTAGAACGGCTTTCTCATAACATTTCATAAATTCAAGTGTGTGCTCTGGGTGATGACTGTATGCTCGCTGTGTTCGTATGTGTGAGATGTCTGTATGTGTTCTTGAATGTGTCTTTCATGGTGTTTGTGTCCTATTTTCTTTGTGTCCCAATGTCACTATAAAGCACTTTGTAACCTGTGTTAAAAAAAGTGCTATATAAATAAAGTTTTACCTACCTACTTACTTATTTGCAGGTAGCAGGAAAAAAACAGACAGATTGTAAACAGATTTGTGATCTGGCCAACAGAGACGAATATATGTGAGTAATGAAAGTGTCTTAAATCTCATCGTGAGACACTTGAAACAACAAGTGATAATCAGTGTCGGTTGTAAACGAGAATCCTGCTTTTCGCTAATTAAAGAGTAAAGACTGTTAAAAAGATATTTGTTAGTCTTGGAGCTAAAGCCAACCTGGGACAGGATCCAGAATGAACCCAACCCTGCCCTCCTGCACTCAGACACACAAACATGATCGTGAATGTGAGTATGTGATGGAGGCTGTCAGCAGGGCAGGTTGTCTTTGTCGGGAAACGCTGGCCGTGTCAGAGAGGAAACACTAAACTGTGAGTGTTTACCTTTCAGTGTCCCAGAGTCTCAGCGGGCTCGTCCAACCGGGCCAGCGCTGCCCTCGCACATTGTTATTCTGAATCACTATTCGCTGATGTGTGTTATTGAACCAAGCCGGGCCTTGAGTCAACAACCCCTTCAGCAATCCCAGAAGGCATTGCTCCACCCTCAACAGCAATACTCCAGCTTTTGAGAACAAACACACTCTCTGGCTGTCTCTGCGTCTCCATGTTCTCTCTCTCTCTCTATCGTCCTCTCTCTTACAGTCTGCATGTTTCTGTCTCTTGTATATTCCTCTGTGGCTCCGATATATATCAACTGCTTTTAATCCCAGTGCGACGCTGACATTCCACTGCGAAACATGAAACTGAAGCCTCGGAATATTAAAAAAAAAAAAAGGATCCTGTTATCACTAAAAACCAACTCTTGAGTTCCGTTTTTAACCCCCGATATCGAGGGGGCAGCTAATTCGATACGCTGCTGAGATGATGAATAGTCGAGGAAATAGAGAGTTTATTGTGAGTAATTTGTCTTATTTATTATCAAACCTCTGCTTTGCGTGCGATAAAGCTTGTGTCGATAGATTTTTTTTTTTTTCCCCCCTCTCGCCAGCAGGAATGTTTAGCTTGGCTGCCGTTAAGAGGCCGACTGTGTCGATAGCTGAATCCATGACACAGTCAGTCCAACGAGAGGACCGCCAGAGAGAGAAATCCCAATCAGCGATCCCTTCACTCATTTCTTTATTGTCTGTTTTTGCTCTTTCTCTCTCTTTTTCTTTTCTCTTTCTGTCACTCTTTCACTCTCCCTGTCTCTCTCTCTGCCGGCTTTGTAACTGATACCTTTTAAATATACTGAGAGCGCCGGGGGAATTGGCGTCTGTGAGACTGTTTTAATTTGGCCGCTGTACTCTTGAGTGATCCAGGTTAACATAATAATCAAAGCCAGCTCCGCCGCTTATTTTAAACTATGTGTGAAACATGGTGTGAATGGAGCCTTTTCAAATGGACTCGATATTGTACAATCAAACTGGTATTTGTAGGAATATCATAACTATATAAAATGTAAAGCCAGACCGATATGTTGGTCATAAATGTCATCTTGGGTTCGTTGATGTGACCTTTTTTTGTGCTGCGTCACAAACTGATGAGCAGGACTATTTTATGGCAATATTATTTTAGTATCAATGTGACAAAGTATCTAAATTTGTCAGATTTACTTCACTGGATTGGACAAAAAACAGAGATTTCTGTCTGGTTATTGTTTTTATCTCAACTGATTTTCCAGAAAATTTACAAAATCTCGATATCATGATATAAAACTACACATATTGACAGAGGATTTTATCCTTATTGCTCCTAACGTTGGCAGATAAGTGACATGGATTTGCAGTATATAAACTGAGATTACCAGTAAATGAAGAATAAAATGACACATAAAGATAAATTAGTCACTACTGGAATGAAAGCTGCGCTGAAAGCACCGTTTTTATTATAAAGCAGAATTGTTTTTAATGTTTTACAGACTACATCTGTATATATTTGAGTCTTATTTGTTCTCTCTCATAAAAAGGCGTAAAATGCACCACAGATTTATACTAAAAAATGTATTTTTCTTTTTCATAGTTCCAATCCAATTTAATTTCTAGTGTAGTTTACTTTTAAAATGTTCTGGTACATTTGGGCGTCTAGTTTACAGCGGTGGGGTTAATCAAAGATGATGAGCTGCATGTGTGGCAGCCTTATGAGCTGCTGATATCACGAGTTTAATCAGAGTTTAACAGAACATTATCTGTAAGATTTTAGTTCACCGCAGATCCATCAGATTCCAGACTAAAAACAATCACATTTATCTGCAGCAGCTGACAGAAAAACACTCGCCCTCCAACTTCTTAAAAAATATTAAAATTGGATCCTAAAACAACATAGTCAACACATTTTCCCCAAAGTGGCTTATTGAAGCAATTACAATTATGTTGCATAAAATAATTGACCTAAAATTGAAATTGATTATGCCAAATAAATGTCCTGAAAGCAGCAAGAGATAAGTATGTAGCGCAACTTCACTTAATTTATCATTTGAGGCTTTGAATAATTATTATAATTCTATAATATCCCTGTAGAACATTCATTCATTCATCCATTAAGGTTTAAGATATTTTACAGTTTTACATACATGTTTACATACTTTACATTCTTGTATGTGATTTCTAACATCAGTATAATGTTTTTTCATATTTCTCAGTTTATATTTCTTTCCTCTCTTATATGAGTCACAGGCAGCTGTTACAATCAGTATAGTATCAGTAACAGTATCTATAATGATTGATCAAGCGTCGCTCATTGATTTCACAAAGTATTTGCAACGGAAATCAGTGAATCTACAGTAAAAAATCAGAACCCAGTTAATCAATAAATAAAAAATAACGCTGTTTTCTTGCTTTACACTCCGCTCGGAGCCTATTTTAAAAATAATTTTGTCAAGTAAATGTGTGATATCACTCAGCTTGGAGCGTATGAGCCGCTCTAATCTCACTTCCCAGCTAGTGTTTCCAGTTATTGATTTTGACAAGTTTATTTCTCAGCTGAAAATGTCTGAATCGGTTCATATGTTGGTCACAATTCCTTCATATCCAAATTTAACGGATCCTCATCATACGTTTGTCTGTGTGTTACGTGCCAATAAATAAATATCAGTTTATTTTTATCCTCAAATATTTCAATATCGGCCTCCATAAGCCAGCACTGGTGGAGCTGTAATAAAACAGCAGTGAATTCTGTACCTGAAGGACAGAGGGGACACATTTCCCAGAAGTGTTAACAGTGCTTCAGTCAGGTAAAGAGGTGTCCCGTAGAAAGAGGCGTGACAGACAGACAGACAGACAGTGTGTGTGTGTGTCTGTGAGCACGAACACGCCAACAGGAGAATCAATGAGCGCTTTGAGAGGCTGTCAGGATGTGTGACGAGGCTCCGTGGAGCGAAGTGAGGCAAAAATAAAGGAGGAGAAGAAGGAAAAAGCAGAACGCTGTCACAATCAGGTGAGACGTGGAGATACGCAGAGAGGGGGGGGGTGAGATCTGGATTTTTTTACCAGGTCCAGCGTGTTGATTCGCTGTAACCTGAGAAGTGACGGCAGGCGGAGATCAAAGCGAGGCCCTGGAAGAGACAGACGCAAGGAGGGCGGGGGGGGGCGAAGGGTCACGCTGAAGGAGGAAAAAGGCCTGATTCCCTTTCCTGTTCACTACCGAGGAATGTTCTCTGCGGGATGGGACGTGTCCCCGCCGCTCAGCCCGGCCGCCTCCTGCAGCCGCTCCTCTGGGGCCCGAACTGGCATTTGTTGGGAACACTGGGCCCCTTTGTCTTAATGACCCCCCCCCTCCCAAACACCCCCCTTCCTCATTTTGTTGACACACGTAAATTGAATAAGGTGGCAGACAGGTTGATTTGCATGTTTCATAATGAGAAATATCACAGCTGACAGAAGCTGTGTCAGGCATCATTTCTAGTATTCAGACCTGTTGGGTATAAAAATATTACAAACACGTCCTGTAAAACTACCAGGAACAGCAGTCAGTGTACTATAACTGAGCAGGTACATAACGTGAGACATCACTGACCCTGTTGGATGAATGATTCCAGGTATCAAAGTATAGGTTTAAAAGTTTTTGATACGAATGTTGATACCTGTGTTGTGGTACCAATAGCATAACTTTTTTCTGTACCTTACTTTAAGTGGCTATAATGTATATTTTTATAATAACACAGTCTGATCTGTCAGTGTGTAAATGTGTGGGTCTGCAGCTCCTCTCAGCTTTATGGAGCTTTATAGTGAGTTTCAGCTCATTGTTTATCTGTCCGGCTGCAACTTTACTGTTTTGGTTCACTTTCAGTGTCTCATAGTGTCTCATAGTGTCTCATAGCGTCTCATAGCGCTCTCATAGCGCTCTCATAGCTTCTCATAGTGCTCTCATAGCTTCTCATAGTGCTCTCATAGCTTCTCATAGCGCTCTCATAGCTTCTCATAGCTTCTCATAGCTTCTCATAGCTTCTCATAGCTTCTCATAGCGCTCTCATAGCTTCTCATAGCTTCTCATAGCTTCTCATAGCTTTTCATAGCTTCTCATAGCTTCTCATAGCTTTTCATAGCTTCTCATAGCTTCTCATAGCTTCTCATAGCTTCTCATAGCTTCTCATAGCTTCTCATAGCGCTCTCATAGCTTCTCATAGTGCTCTCATAGTGCTCTCATAGCCCACTGTACACTACTTGCTCAGCACCAAATGGCAAACAGACACACTGATGCTGAAGTACGACTGTATTGTTGCCAGCCGAGTGGGAAACTAATGTGCATTTATCTCTTGTTTCTCTTTTTACTATGACGACTCAAGTGCTGCAGGAACTCAGAGATACACCGCCTGACTGTCATTAATAACATGGATTGATAGTAATCGATGTAAAGAATGATCAGGAATTGAAGACTTTTATTAGGAAATAATTTCCATCCCTTATTGCCTCTGATCAATATCCTGAATACACTGGCCTGGACTGTAAAGCTTTCCTTTGCTTTAGAAGCAGTGTTTGTTTACAGCAGGTGGTGAGCGCTGCGTTACAAGAATACTGTGAAACTATAAAACTAAACAACAAAAACGCAAAGATTAGGGAAAAAAAGTCTGAAACCAAAACACGGAACAGAATTGTGTTTTCTTTTTCTTATTTTAGTTTGTTTTTATGATGTAAACTGGGCACGCTTCTAGAAGAGGGCTCCAGCACCTCACTGTGTTCTTTCCAAGTGTAAATAAAGTTGTATTCGGTATTGTGCAAAAGCTTTAGGCACTAAAAGTAAAGTGAGGATGCTTTCAAAAATAATAAGTAGTTTTTATTTGTTTGTTAACTTGATCCAAAGTTGAGTAAACAGCAGAAACCTAAAGTAAATCTGTGAGCAGCTTTGTCTTTAAAACAGCAGCAGTTCAGTGTTTCAGGTGCTCGGCAGGTCGGTTGTTCCTGCATCTTGGAGAAGTTGCCACAGTTCTTCTTCTTCTGTGGATTTCAGCGTCTCAGCTGCTTCTGTGTCTTCATGTTAATCCCAGACTGACTCCATGATGTTGAGATCAGAGCTCTGTGGGGGCCAAACCATCTGTTGCAGGACTCCTTGTTAGGGTTCAAACCCCGAAGGGGTAGAACCCTTCTGAGTTTGTGCTGATTTATTATTATTTGTTGTCTTCTGCCATGGCTCAAATTGCCGTGAGCTGGAATGAGCTAAAACCACGAAACTTGGCCCAATAACTGGAAATGATGTTCATGTGTTTCATGCACATGCACATCATTAACCGTTTGTCAAGTCATCATAAATCTTGGGACATAACTTCGGTCCGTGACTGGGAACAGGTCTGCCAAAGCATTCTGAGCCCGACCCTTAGGGGGCGCCACAAATACCACAAGCGTGTATCTGAAAACCCGGTGGACAGAATTACAAATTGGTGTGCACACTCTCGGGGCGAGTATTAACCAAAATCTGAAGTGCTATATTGATCGGTGCAAATGGGTGTGGCCTATCGCATATCTGCTCATAACACAAGATGCCTTTTTAGAAATCCAGATTAAACTCAGTGGAGACGTCCTGCGCTGTCTCCTGAAGATACACACTGAGCTTTGTTCAAATCCGATGAAGGGGGGGGACAAATGGCAGAACTTTGAGTGTGCGATTATTGAAATGTTGCAGGTTTTGTGACGATGACAGAAGTGTGTGATCGGTCTCGCTCCTTTAAACGGAAGTAGCTGAAATGACTTGTAATGCTGAAACCTGCTCGTTGCTGCTCGCGGCCTTAATTTTGGCTGATTGAGCTGCTTCCTTCTTTAGAGCACAAATGGTTTGAAGCCGCAAATTGCTGCTTGCATCTACATTTCTTCTCGTTGCTGAAGATAGTTCTTTATGACTCTGGCTGTATGTTTTGGCTCCTTGTCGTGCTGCAGAATGCATTTGGGACCAATCAAACATATAAAGTGCCTAAAACTTTACCGGAGTACTGTATATTTTTTCATGACCCCTTAGATTCATCTTGCCACTGCCCATGAGGGTCCAGACCTCCAGGTTGGGAACTACTATCTTTTCACCATTAAAGCTGTCCTGTTTTAAAACTTATATATTAGAATAATGCCTCAATGTCAAGACTTCTACAGGACTTATTCAGGTCCTGGAAGTCCTGAGGTGCGGCCGAGCTCTGCTGCCAGGCCGGGGTGTAACCAGCCAGCCCGCCACAGAAACAGGCAGACAGATGGTGTGACTCAGAGCTCCAGTGTTCATCCAGCCTCCTTTAGCCCGGCTCTCAAATCCCCCCTGACAGCCGTAGCGTGCGGAGAGGAAAAAGACATATTTCTGCCCAGAGAGGAGGGAGAGGAGATGGTGGTGGTGGTGGTGGAGGAGTGAGGGTGGGAGGGTTGGGGGGGGGGGGGGGGGGCAGGGGGCAATGGCAAAACAGAGAGAATGAGGAGACGAGGGAGGGGAGTCGGGGGGATATGCAGCAAGCTGTGTAACTGATCGCTGGAAGTGATTTGGCTAAAAACAACACGTCATTATAGGCGCTTGCAGGGGCAAAGCAAACAGCTCGTATTTTAGAGGGCCGGGAGAGGACGACGGGCCGGGCAGCGAAACGCTCCCACTTCCAGAAAAAGAGAAGAGACGGAGAGAGAGAGAGAGAGATGTGTGAGATGTGGTGTCATCCATCAGATCCCAGTTTATCCATCATCTGCTTCGTCCTGACGAGGCGGCCGGGGCCCCGTCGCTCTGACCCCAAAGCTAGAGATGGACGTTTCAAGCAAAAATACTGTTCAATATTCACTGGGAACTGTTCAACCATTCTTCAGAGATCACCCCCCCCATCACCCCCCTGCACATATGCACACATGCACAAAAGGGAGAGAGAGACCCATTCACGATTTTTTCACAATTCTGTCTTTTTATTTTGATGTCATGTTCTTTAGTGATGCAGCGCTTGAATCTCATCAAACTTTACTCCGTCTGGTGACAAAGCTAGCCGTGCATCATTGTTGATCTGTGGACGAGCCCTCCCCCCTCCTGCTGGGTGCTTCACTCTCAAATGACTGATGCATAGTTGCTGTAGACTTGTGATACGCTAGCTTTTACCTGGCAGAGTTTGCACACTGCACCCCGCTTTCATTTATTTTTTTGAGGGAGTTCCACACAGAACTTTTTTTGGCGTCTGTAGAAGTCTTTGCATGTTTCTCCTGTTTGTACAGTAGCATCTCACAGCGCTGTAGCAAATGCTGCACTGCCCTCATGCGGAAAAGATCCTGGTAGGAAAGCGTTACCACCAGGTGCCGGTAAAAACAAGGATCTTTTTTAAGACAAGACAATAGTCACATGGTCTATTGGATTTTTTTTTATATATTAATGACTATTTGAAAATTCGAAAATAATGACCAATCCCTGCCCAAAACCAGACGCAAACTCCCAGCAGCTGCTCAGAAGATGGAGTGTGAAATCAGCCCCCACCCTCTGTATCCACATCCCCATAGTAACTGATTTATACGGTGTAGATACAGGCCTTTTATCATCCCCCTCAACAGGCCTCTGTTGCCGGGTCAGAGGGGCAGCCAGGTCCTCCGAGCTTGGCCGTCAGCCTCCGCCCTCGTCATGGCGTTGTGTTTTGACATCTCTACGTTTTTTTTTTGTTTTTTTTTACGACTTGGCTGCTCTGCTGTTTACCCCTCCAGCCATTAGCAGTCTGTAACTCACACACTCATTGTAGATGTCCAACACCTGCAAGCATCAGGGCAGATGAATATTACATTAACTTTTTATGAGCCTTTTTTTTTTTTTTTTTTCATCCATGACTGAGGGTTTGATCCGGCCCTGGGGTGGGGGGGATGTGGGGGGGGGTTCCCTGAGAGATGACTGGTGTCAGAGCTCCACCTGGTGGTGTGGATGTGATTTTTCTTTATATCTTCCCTCTTTTTTTTTTTCTTCTTTTTTATGTTTAGTAACTGTTACACAATAAAATACGTCCCTGAAATGTCTTCTAATATTACACTCTGTAGCCAAAAGTATGTGGACACCAAATTATTTATGTGATAGTTCCTCCTACTCTTCTGGTTTCAGTCTTTCTAGCAGATGTTGGAACTTGGCTGCAAGGATTTTGCTCCAGTTCAGCCATAAGAGCATCAGTGAGGTCCAGCACTGACTGAGTTGGGTGATCAGGTCTGGCTCGTTGGTGTCGGACGGGGTCGAGGTCAGGACTCTGTGCAGGCCAGACAAGTTCTTTCACAGCAAACTGGAAAGCGAACTGTTTCTTTTATGGAGCTGGCTTTGTGTCAAAAACAGAAAAATAGACTCAGACCAAAAGTACATAAAGTACATTTCTTGATTCCTTAACGGTACTCGTAGTACATTTTACCCCACTACCTTCACCGGACAGCTGTGCTGGAGGTACAGGTTCAGATTTGACACCAGCTCATAAAATACGGCTTTTGTCTGGTAAAAATCTCCAAAATGTCAACAATTTATGAACATTTTGTGACATTAGGCCTATTTGATTTTTTTTTTTGACAGTGGCCATATGAGAATATGAGGAGTCCCGTTACTGGGGTAACGCTTCTCATTAGCGCTCATATCCCATTCGTCAGGAACAATAACATGTACGAGGCTTTTGTGGACTCACCTGTTGGCCTTGTGGTGTTTAATCATGTTTCAATCAGCAATTTTTTTATTTTTTTTGTCACATTATTAACAAATGTTCCCACTTTTCAAAGAGTATTTATAATTTTCTCACTTCAGTACATTTTATTATAAACTGAGGAAGGACTTTTACTTGTGACGGAGGATTTTTCTTTAAGTTTTGCTACTTTTAATCAACAGGACTAAAGCAAAGCCACACACGGCGCCATATTTTAGTGCTTTAAATGTTGGTTTGTTACTAAACTCTTCCTGCGCTCTGATGCACCTTTGTAATGTGTTTCAATATGTCCCGTTATTCCCAGTTGCTTCTCTGTTTCAAGTTCTTGGCTGTTTTTACTTTGAATAGGCAGAGTTGTTACTATTACCTCCACCCTCAAGACTATACGTGGCTTATTTTAAATAATATATCCAAACATAGTCCAACGTCTGCTGAACTGTCTAAAACAAGAGCTGCTGTCATGTCGCGTCATGTGAATATCATCTATCAATCAACTAATCATTTAAGTAGTTTTTTTCTTGCATAAATTCCCAAAGTTCCCTTGTTCCAGCTTTTTACTTGTGATAGAAAAATGTGTTTTAGACTGTTTAGACTTCACTGTTTTCTGACATTTTATAGACCAAGCTTTAATAATCAAGAAAATAACTGGCAGACTAATCCGTAATGAAAAGAATTAGAGCTGCAACTAATGATTATTTTCATTATCAATTAATCTGTTGATTATTCTCTTGGTTAACTGATTAGTTTTTTGGTCCATAAAGTGTCAGAAAATGGTTTAAAATGTCGACCACTGTTCCCCGAAACCCAAGACGACGTCCTCAAAAGAAACCAGAAAATATTCACATTTAAGAAGCTGGAATCAGAGAATTTGGAACTTCTTTCCAAACAATTAATCGACTAATCGTTGCAGCTCTTAAAATAGTCGTTAGTTGCAGCTCTATAACTTTAAAAACGGTCTCAGGGATTGTTTTATCTATGGATTGTTATATAAAAAAGAAACGTATATTTATAAAAAACAAAAGTCTTAATGATGCGCTTGTTAGCTTTTAAATTTTTGTGATTCTTCCACCTCTGTGTTTATGTGATATTTCTGTCTGTATAATTTTTTCCCATCTTCCTCCCTTTTTTCCCGCCAGTATGTCGGACCAGTTTGTCACATCATCAGATCGACCCGTCAGCGCCTACGGCTTCCGACCTGATGAACAGTTCTTCTACAACTACGCCACTGCGTCCCGGTAAAAACCCGGAGCTTCTCACACATATATAAACACTGAACGAACTGCAGCCTGATATCTATCTGTGTGCTACCAAAGCTGTGTGTAGATTGTGGAGAAATAGTATCTAGATGTGTCTTTTCTTTATTCATCTTTCTCAGAGCTCTTTTATCATCTATCTATCATTAGTCCAATAATATGGTTTTATTAAAACATGTACAATGCATCAGTAGTTACTTCACCTGTTAGGCTTGATGTTAGAGCACAAAATGTAACTGTTTTACTTTAAGATGTCGACACTGATTCAGGGAAGATTCCTAAAATAAAGAGTTTTTTTTTCTTGTTTCCTTAAGACTTAAAAAAGAAAGTGACTTATTCATACGGACGTATATGTATTCATGTAAACTTTAAACCCTGTAAACCTTCAGTATATCAAGGTCAGAGTTAGATTTCATTTTAGTTTTAAAGGTGCAGTGTGTAGAATTTAGTGGCAACTAGCAGAACAGACTTTGCAGAAATGGAATATAATATTCATAAGTATGTTTTAATTGGTGTATAATCACCTGAAAATGAGAATCATTGTGTTTTCGTTACCTTAGAATGAGCCCTTTATATCCACAGAGTCCACCATGTTGCACTGCCATGTTTCTACAGTAGCCCAGAAAGGACAAATGTCTCTAGAGAGAGCCTTTCATATTTTTCGTGAGTTTCATGGCCACTGTAGGTTCTCCTATAGGCTTGGGAGGGTTATTCAGTTGTTTGCAATCTGCAGCTTCACCACTAGGTGCCACTAAATCCTGCACACTGGTCCTTTAAAGGGAAGGATTTGTAAATAATAATATTTTTATTTTGAGGAACTGCACAGCTTTTTATTTAACACTGAAATGAAATAAGATTTTTCCGATTCAGGTTTTAATTTTATGTTTGACACAGTAGAATGTTTATTTATTTATTTATTTATTTACCATAGTCTGCCTGAGGTGATGATTCACAAACAAAATCTCACACGTAAAAAAAAAAAAAAGAAAACTGGGAAGAATCGATGTGTCTTACTGTGTGTTATTCTATATTTTTTTCTTATTATCAACAAATCCCATGTGCAGACTCAAACCTACTGATAAATCTTTTAAAAACAGCTCACAAATATACAGTTTCATGTTTTTAGAAAATGTAATTTTCCAAAACAGCTGGCCACCGTAGTTTTAACAGACAAACAGGAGGATATAGTGCATTTGTTGGGGCCTATTTTCAACGGTGGATGAATCCACATTTGGTGTGTTAGTGCATATTTCTGGCAGAAGGACGGTGTGTGTGTGTGTGTGTGTGTGTGTGTGTGTGTGTGTGTGTGTGTGTGTGTGTGTGTGTGGGACTGAGTCAAGATAAACTACAGTGAGTTCATGGTGATGAAGAAACATGTCATCCAGTGCAGCGGTGTGGCTCACTGATGTGTTTTTTAATAGTTTTTGGACAACAACAGCACAAAGGAATAAGATATATTAGGCTTTGGATACACACACAATACTTGAAAAACATAAAAGTAAAAAGTAAGACTCTTCATGGGGTTTGTTGGCAATAAGAAACAAAGAGTACTGTCAGACTTTTCCAGAGTTGTGGAGGTTCCTGTAATACAGCCGTGTTTCATTTAAACTTTTACTTTGCTCGTGACCCTTTAAAATCAACACGACCCCACAGCGCAGGCCTTACTGTGGACATGAGTTGAGAGCAGTTGGACCAAAAACCCTTTAATTTTAACGATTTAAAAAAGCCTTAAAGCGGTGAAACTATCCAGTGTTTCAAAAGAAAAAGAGCAAAAGTTGAAATAAAACGCACTTTTTCTTTCTTTCTCAACCCTTTAATCATCTTTTTACTGCTCAGATTTATCTTGATGTCCTGAACACGGTCGGTTATGTATTAGTTAGAAAACTCTATATTTGGATATTTCCTTGTTCTGCCTTTGCACTGTCTGTGGAAACTTTGCACTACACTGTATTGAATCAAAGCGCTGGATTAAGATGTCATTTATCTTTATTTATGTGAATGTAATTTAAGAAGAAATGTTAACTGCCTCTAATGTCTTATCTTAAAAAATGTGTTTTTAAATAAGAACAAATGTTAAAAAGAATCTGCTGTATTCTAGTATATTTTGTTCTGTATCTCGTCCTTGATGTGCCTGGAGCACTGCTGAAATATGATATATATACTTTTTTCTGTGGTGCAATATATCAAATAAATACAGGGAATATTATTGTTGTCAGACTGTATTTAATCTATTTCAGATGTGGGATTACTTGCAGGTTTTTCATATTTCTCAGTGCAGTGTGTGATTAGTTAAAGAGTTCTTGTGGAGCATAAATAAATAATCAAAACATCATGCTGTATTTGTTTTATTGTCAAATAAAAACTTTTATTATTTGTGATGTTTTCCCTAAAATTCAAACCAGTTCACACAGAAACAGTTTGAGGGCATGTTTGTTTATAGACTCTTTTTTATTAATATTTCCACACTGTTTCCATTAACTAACATTCAGAATTCCTCCATGTACTCGTACTGTAACTGTCTCAACTAACCGTGTCTGTGTTAGATGCTTTAACACAGGTAACAGGCACTTGGTGGAGCTCAAGTATTCACAGACTTGGACCAGTCTCTACGGCAACCGCATCCACATGAAAGAGGCCGGTTTCCTTCATGGTGGGATCTAAGGCACGTGGAGGTGCTGTGAAGGCACTTTGAAGAACTACTTCTTCAGTTTCCTTTAAAAAAAATTCCTTCACTAAGTCAAAAAATAATCATGTTAAGGATAAATAATATTCTATAATAATATAAACTAACAGCTTTAAAAAGAACCGGGCAGCGATATTGATCTAGTTTATGTGGTCTAATATATTAAAACATCTGTTATACTGATTTCTGAACAAACTAAAACTCACTGATGATTTCAGATTTTTTTTAAAAAGTGACTCTACTGCGTTCTGGTGTAGTTTGTTTTACAGGAATAGTTTGATTTTAGGAAACGTTTTGAGTCGGATCAGAAGATGGATATTAGTCTCATGTCTGTGTGGAGTTTAGAGCCGGAGTCAGGATGTGGTTAGCTTAGCTTAGCTTAGCCTAGCTTAGCATAAAGACAGGAAGCAGGGGGAAGACAGCTAGCATGGCTCTGTCCGAAGTTCAGATATACACCAACCGACACCTCTAAAGCTCCCTGATGAACACATTTATCTTGTTTGTTTCATCAATACACAAACAGAAATGTAAAAATGACTCAGCGATTTGTGGTTTAATGTGTTAAAACCACTTAATTTTTATATTTTAACATTTCTGTTTGTGTTCAGATTACAGAAACATGCAACAATGTGTTAATGACTGAGCTTTAGAGGTGTTGGTAGATGTGTGCACAGAGTCAGGCTAGCTGTTTCCACCTACTTCCAGTCTTTACGCTAAGCTAAGCTAAGCTAAGCTAACCATATCCATGACTCCAGCTCTGTACTTAATACCACATTTCTATCATACTATATACATATGTATGTTATGGATGGTAGAGATGACAATATGTTAACATCATCTGACAACCCAAGACGGTTATTACATTACGATGACCAACTGTGGCTGATGTGTCCATGTTAAGTGCCCAGTCGTAATTACGTTCTTTACGAGTCATAAACTCGTAATTACAATAATTCCTACATGTCATGAACGCAGCATAAAGGGGTTTTGTTTGTTTCTTATGTTTATATTCAGTGTATTTGGTATTTTATTTTGTCCTTTGTTCTTTATGATTACTATATAATAGAGGTCAAAAACTCCAAAATGTTCCTTTAATGCACAGACATGAGATTGATATTCATCTTCTCATTTAACTCTCCAAAAGAAAAATAAGTCTTTCCCAAAATTGTTGAAATATTCCTTTAAAATTGATTAATAATCTACCACAGTAAAAGTCTTTTTTTTCTGACTTGTGTAATAAAATAGCTCTAAATCTAGTTTTCTAAATCAATCTGATGCTAAAATAATTTTAGTGTTTAAAAAAAATATTCCCGTCAGTCAGTGTATGAAACTGATCTTTTTTTTTGTTGTTTTTTTTTTAACACCTGACACAGCTGATGCATTAATTTGTGTAAATGACATTGATTTGTATAAATAATTTACCATAATTTCATGCATAAAATGTTCATGGAAGCTTTTGTGATCTTTTCTCAAGAGTCTTTTCCTGTTTCTGCTCAGAGAAAATGTCCTTGTTTGTTTTCATCGGAGGACACTGAGACTGTCAAAAAAAATGAAAGCTTTCTTTATATTCTGGTAATAATTTGTTTCCTCTCAGCAGAACATCTTTAATTATCTCGTCCCTCATCCTGCTGGAAGGACAGTCGGCCCGTGTTGTTTGTCAGTCCTGTGATGCTTCACTCCTCCGTCGGTACTCCGCCCGGATAACGCTGCAGCAGCTCCTCCACCTCGATCACTTCCACCACCAGGTTGCGGATCTCCTTGATGCAGTCCAGGGCGGGCTGAGCTTCGGGACTGGAGGGCGCTTCCTCTTTGACGGGTTCAGCATCCGCCGCCTCTACCGAAGGCTCCGCGCTCACACCTGCGTCAGTGTCGCCGTTCGCAGCTTCTGTCTGAGGCGACTGCGGCTCTTCGTTCGTAGGTTCGTCTGAGCTCACGGGTGATTTGCTGATGTCAGCCTCCTCCTCCAAAACATCAGTGGTTGTTATGACGTCATCCTCGCTGCTCTGCAACTCTTTGGTTTCCTGCGTGGACTCCACGTCCGAGGGCGGTGACTCACTCACTGACTCATCCGGAGAATTAGGGTCTGAGACGACGACGGCCGCTGCTGCTTCTGCATCCTCTGCTTTCAGGTCAAGGCAGGGTGCGAGTACAGGTGCTTCACCAGCAGAGGGAGCCGCTAACTTGACTTCTGAGCTCTCACATTGTGTCTCTTCACTGCTGTCTGCAGTCTGGGAACCAGTACATTCTGCTGCAGTGGTTACTGGTTCACTTGCAGGTTCAGGATCTGGAGCAGGAGCCTCACTGTCTGCTGGTGCTGCTTCTTCTTCTGCGTCTGTCTTTATACTTTCTACAACAGCTGGAGTTTCTGATAAAGTGATTTCTGCTTCTTTTGGAGCATCTGTGTTGTGGATCTGCGGCTCAGAACATGTCTCAACGTCAGCTGTTTCATTGGAGATCGCTTTCTCTTCCTCGACCACAGCTGCTGCTCCGTTAACGTCCTGTGTCTCACTCAGGCTGGTTGTTGTTGTTTCCACTAAAGCTGCTGCCTCAGGTGTGACGGGGCTGCCTGCTTCTTCCTGCACAGTCTGGACGACTTCTTCTGCTTTGGGTGCCGGCAGCTCCGCCTCCTGACTGACGGCGACGCTCGCGGCCGCGGCGTCTTTCTGTTCGACCCTTCCCAGAGGCGTCTCCATGACCGTAACGTCTGCGGGGGATTCGTTCTGCAGCTCGCCGTCTTCTTTCTTCTCCTCCTTGGGGCTGGAAGACAAACCGTTGAACACCAGAGGAGACGGGGGCGTGGAGGTTTTAGTGGGGCAGGCCAGCATCATGGCGGGGCTGCCCGGGGTGGACACGGAGGGGGAGGAGAGGCTGGAGCGGCTGGACTGGCTCACCGGGTCTCTGCTGTCTGTGAACAGGTTGTACTTCTTCAGGCTCGCCGCCTCCTTCACCACTGCGGGACGAGCAGAAACAGGAAGCGTTAGAGAGAGAAAGAGAGAGAGAGAATGCGTGCGTTGCCAATTTAACATCATTAGCGTAACTTGTTGGCGTGATTGTACCTTTGGTGACCTCCTTGTCTAGAATTTGGAGGAGGATGCTCTCATAAACGTTCTCCACATGGATGAAGTTGGAGTGGTCGGCGTAGACGGACTGCTCCAGACCCTGAAGCTCCTGTAGAGAGAGACAGAGACATGAGGGTCAAACTTAAGTATCTGTTGAGGAGAGAATTGAGATTGCAGTCGTATATCTTTTTCTGATTGAAAGCTACAACTTTATCCAGGAAAAAAAACGAAGCAGCCAAAGATTTTTAACTTGTTCTCATGTACTGAAGATTATTGGATGTACTGAAATGAAGTTACCTTCCTCTGACACCAATTGTTCAGGTGTGTCTTAAAACAGCAGTCAGGTGTCCATATGAACACTGAAAGAGGTTTTCCTCGCTGTAATTATTCCTCCTGTTCATACTGGATATTAAAAGATCCTTCAAATGTGCTTTTCAATGGAAGTGATGGAGGATAAAATCCACAGTGTGTCCATCATTTAAAAGTTGAGGTGAAGCTTCTATTCAGCTTCAGCAGTCTGAGTTAGTCATATCAAGTGGATATCTGACACATTTACAGTCTTTTTAGCATCAAATTCCCTCTTTGTGTTTCCTCGGACAGTGTTTCCCTGTTGAGCTGCAGGTGGAAGTATAGTAACAAAAAGAGGAACTTTGGCACTAAAAAGACTGTAACGTTGAAAGATATCTACTTGATTTGACTCATTTGGACGCTGAAGCTTCATATTAGCTTCAGATAAACTTTTAAATACATTTTTTTGCACAGAAGGAGGACTGTGGATTTTGTCCTCCATCACTTCCATTGTAAGGTCATTATGAAGGGATCTTCTAATGGTCAGTATGAACAGGAGGAATGATTACAGCAAGAAAAAAAAACAAGCAACATCTTCTACTCTTTATACGAGGCAGCAGCTCTACAGGAGGAGTGTAGTGAGTTTGAGTTTGAGACTTACAGTTTTGCAGGTGGGAGCCAGATTCTTCTTGATGAAGGGCAGAGTGATGGAAACCAGAGCCTCCTGGAAGGTCCTCTTCCTCACTGTACTGCTGTCATAATCATATTGCTGCAGGACACACAGAGGTCAAAGGTCAGTACATGTGAAATTTCTTTTTAGTTTGTTTAATGAGTTTAGTTTTGTAGTTTTAACCACATATTACTAATGGCTATGAAAAGATTTCATCACCATCTTAACTGCACAAAGATACTGTAGAAATTTAAAACCTTTACGAACTTTCTCATATTTCTCATAACTATAAGAAACTCATAATTAGGATCATCAGGTAGTTAAAATGTGCTTCCATAGATTATTAAAAGTCAACACTTATTTAACAGAATCATCCAAAAACATGAGGATGGCCAAATTAACTTTCATCCCCTTTTTTTTTTTTAAATCATAACATTAAACAAATTATAAGTTTTATGTTTCTAGTTCCACTATGATTCATATGTTTTATGTGTATTTTACTGCTCTTATCTCATTTTATTGTATTTTATCCTTTTTTTGGATTTTATTGACTTGAGGTGCTGATCTGTTTTTCCTGCATAGAGCACTCTGTAACATGTAATACCCCTAATATAATAATTATAATCATAATTAAAATTCAACCAATAAGACAACAGTAGTAATACAAAATTAAGCTATTTATTATTTTTTTTAATTATAATAATAGTAATAATTTTATTTTTTTGGCACTTTCAAACTGTTTGAACTCATAATTTAAACTAATCTAACTCCAGCAGCAGGTTTTGTGTTCTCATGTCAGTAATAATAATCTGACCTTGAGAACTCGGTGTTTGGCCTTTTCTATGGCGGAGCCGGCGCTGTCTGGGTTGTCCTGGACGGCTTTGTAGAGCAGCTGCTCGAATGTGCACGCTGCGTTCTCCATCAGCTGAACCAAAAACAGGCAGACTGCAGTTTACTGACCCAAATACACACACACACACACACACACACACACACAATGCAAACAGCTGGAAGATGAATCAACAGGTCACATCTGATTCATCACAAATTTAATCACTATGAGCTACAATCACAAGTGTGTCATAAATGTCACAAAATTACTGAGTCAGAGAATTCCTCCACCCACTCCGTCTAAGCAGAGACTCTATGTGTGTGTGTGTGTGTGTGTGGAGATGGCAGTACCTGCTGCAGGTCGATCTGCGTACTGTGGATCACTGCGGTGATGTTTGAGAAGCTAAATCTCTCCTGCAGATGTTGCAGTTTCTGCTGCAGGGAGCCGATCTTCTGGTAGCAGCTCAGCAGGTTTGGCCTCGCCATGTCAGCCAGAGCCTGACAGACAGACAGAGAAACTACTTACAACGTAAACTTCTCAGAGAACTTCAGTACAAAGTTAAGAGGTTGTGATGTGTAGCACGACAAGCTCGTGAAATAAACAGAACATGTTCCTGCACATGCTCAGTGTGGTCTGCCTTACACAGAACTACTCTCTGGAGACTGAAAACATGATGAGTCTTTGGAGCCGTTTCTAAACGAACTAACGTGACCAAACTCTTCATGATGAAGGAACATGTGACCCAGTGCAGCGGTGTGACTCACAATACTTGTTCACCAGACATATCCTTTAAAAAAAAGCCTGTTCAGATCATTCAGATACAACTGTTAACACTTTATTTGAATGAGTGGAAAGGATCCCAGAAGGGACAATAAACCAAATTTGTGCCTAAAATTACTTAATTGTGTTTTATTCAAATTAATGTGAAGTAAATGTTACAGTAGGAACGGAAAATAATAAGATTTAGCATCTCACTCATATCAAACTGTCAGACTCACGATGGACAAACAGAGATATTGTCTTTTTTTATTCCATGCAACCTGTTGCCTACATCACCCACAATGCAACTCGACTGCTGACAGTTCAGTTGGAGTTTCAGGTGTGTTATGCTAGTAGCGGCTAATGTAGCCTCGAGCTACAGTGCTAGTAAATGACAGAACAAATATTCAGAGATTGGTGCTAATGTGACGGCACATGTGTGACTGAAAAGAAAAATAAATCCTAAATTAACAATAAAAGATGTTAATAATTTATTTCCTACTAAGCTTGTTTGATCTTTGACAACATAAAAAGCTAAAAAAGGATAAATATGATCAAACCTTTTTCAGTTCCTCGTGTTTTCCTCCCTGCAGAACGTCCTGACACACTCCGTCCATCATACTTTCGCTCAGCTGTCGTCCCTCCTGGAAACCGGAGCTGATCGGTTCCATCAGTTCCTCCAGGACCGAGCCGAGGTACGGCTGCACGCTCTCACAGCACAGCTTCTCCGCCGGCTCCGATACTTTGGCTGGAGGAAGAAAAACATATTTATTTTTATTTATTTTCAGACCACGACCTTGAACCCCTCCTGCAGCCTGAAGGAAGGAAAGTTTAACCAGAAGCCTGAAAAACGTTTCTAATACATTCACAGCATCGATTCGCTCCACATGTGTGAGAGATTCCACTAAAATTAAAGTCCTCCTCCACTCAAAAACCTGTTCCCTTCTTCTTGTTCCTCATCACACTTGTTTAAGTTGCATACTGGACCACGATTGGCTCCAAACTAGACGTGATGTCACACATCCTGCTCATAGATTCACATGTTTAACTGAGATTTAAGGTGAACACAGAGAAACCTTGAAAACGAACTCTGCACAGAGAAGAGAACAACATCCAACTGAAGGAACAAGAAGAAAAACCTGTTTCCGAGCGGAGGAGGACTTTAAGAATTTTGAAAAGTAATTTAAAACATATCTGAAGTTGATCTTTAATAACTCTGGTCTCAGGTATTCATTTCTCTCTGTGTGCTGATCTGACTTATCTAATAAATCTGCGCTGTAACAACAGCAGCATGACAATCTCCTGAACATCTTATCAGCAGAACATTTTTACAGACTGTTAACACAGAACAGAACTCGCCTTCGACTCCTCACACCTGCTGATCATCATCCAGCCAGCGGCAAGTTTCATTCACATTTATCACAAGAGGAATGCAGCTCATCCTGTGTCTGACGGAGTATCAGTCGGCCTCCGAAACAAACAGGAGAATAAGAACTTTTTACCTCTGACTTTTTCCTCCAGCTGCCGTCTAGAGTTGAGGATCTGGTCCATGTCGGAGTGGATCAGCACCTCCTGCTGCCGGACCGACACTCGACAGTCCTCCTTCAGCTCGGAAAGACCCTCCAACAGATGCTCCTGGACCAGGATGTAGGCCGCCTCCACCGTCTGAGCACAAACACCAGTCATTAAATATATGTCAAAAGAAGAATTGGACACTGTCTTCAGAGTTGATATCCCTCTGGACCCTTTAATTTTCTTACTGGAGAAGATACCAGAAAACTTGCTCTCTAAGGACCAATGCTATATGTTACATATTCTGTTAATGACTGCGAAGAAAATGATTACTGTTAATTGGATGCAGCCATGTGCACCCACAAAAGCTCAATGGATACAGAAGATTAAGCAGGTACACACCATGGAAAATATGACTGTTATTTTACAGTTTAAAGTACCACTATTCATAAGAAGATGGGCCCCAGTCATTCTGGGACTGAAATTATGCTAACACCTTAAATGTAATGTACAATTTTATATCATATACTTTGACCCTGCACAACCAAGAATTGCGGTATAACATTTAATGACAAGGTGACCTTTTTGTTTGTCTGTTTTGGGTTTTTGTTTTTGTTTTTTTTGCGTTGCTGTCTCAGTTGGTGTAATTGCTTTTGTTTTTGTTTTTATTTGTCTGTTTGTTTGTAGCCCCCTATGGGAGGGTTAGGTTGTGTATATTTGTATTGAATGTATGTCTGTGTTTGTATTGCCTGCAAGTTCGATAAAGGCAATAAAGTTCTAAAAAAAAATAAATATATATCAGCTTTCCATTTGCCTCATTTCTGCATTTGTAAGATCAGATTACTAAATACAGTTTATTAAGAGCGTGACTCACGGCGAACCAGACTCTCTTCTTCTCTGTCTTCTTGGCTTTGAGGCGAGGCAGCATGTCTTTCTCCAGAGACGGCAGCAGCTGCTCCATCACCAGGTTCGCCAACACCTGAAACGCACACAAACACGACCGCAGCTGAGATTTTACTTCCATCACCGATTCACCGATACTCACAAGTCAGCGTAAAATAAAAGTAAAATAAAACCAGTGGAGCTTACTGGTGAGTCAAGCAAACCAGACAAAACAGCGTTCAGGAGTCAGATTACTAAAGATGTTTATAATGAAATTAAACAAAGAGAAGTGAAGAAATCCTCACACTGAAGAAGCTGTGTATTATTTTGTCAATCAATTAATCAATTGGTTTATTAAATGTCAGCTTACAATGTTCAGTTTACTCTCATGTATGACAAAGAAAAAGCAGCAAATCTTCATTATAAAGAAACTGGAAACAATCATTTTTGCTTGAAAAAAAAGACAAACGATTATAAAAATAGTTGCTGATTAATTTCCCAGTAATCAATTAAATCAATACATTGTTTTAGCTCTGCATATAGATACATCTGCACATATTTTTGTATGT
Source organism: Thunnus thynnus (assembly GCF_963924715.1). Lineage (NCBI taxonomy): Eukaryota > Metazoa > Chordata > Actinopteri > Scombriformes > Scombridae > Thunnus > Thunnus thynnus. The sequence goes on along the minus strand of NC_089524.1, from coordinate 2,383,267 downwards.
GAATAACTATAGTATTAGTCAAGTCTGTTAACTTTGCGGATTTATGACTTTGCAGCTGTGCTTATAAAACACGGCGAAGCTGTTTGTGCTGTTTGTGCTGCCAACATTTCAGTCATTCCACTAATTTCTCAGCTCTTACTCCTGTCTGTGTGTGTGTGTGTGTGTGTGTGTGTGTGTGTGTGTGTGTGTGCCAGGCGTGTGCTATGTGCTGAAGGGGGGAGGGGGGGGTGAAAAATGCCGGTGAGTGAGTACAAGCATGTGTACTTTGCTACGTATTTTTACCGCACGTGTATGAACGGCATGAAAAAACAGGAAATGTCTGACTTATTGCTGAAACTAAATGACCTCAGCAAAGGCTTCCTGCAGCAAGTCAAACTTCCTTTCACCTCCAACTAATTTTGAACAAACACAATGCGAGTGAACGACCACACAATGGAGCATTTTACATTCTCATTATGCTCCGCTTTAAAGGGAACCGAGGGGAAACCGAGCAGGAAGCGCACAGAGAGAGAGAGAGAGAGGAAATAAAGAAGGAAAGAGAGTAAAAGATGACTGTCTGAGCGAACAGAAGCTCCTCTCTTCTCCTGTTTTCACCCTCCTGCTGCTGGAAAGATTAAAGCAAACAGACTGTGAAGCAAATGAGCCGTGACTCTGTTTCATACACACCCTTCATCAACAGCCTGAAAATATGATGTTCAACCTTTTCTCTCGTTTCATCTCTGAACTCAGAACCGCTTACTGTAATTATATAAACAGTTAGCAACATTTCAGCTGTGCTCACTTTCACTTTTACCTCCAAAAAATGAAGTTGTTTATCTGAATAAACTGTTGGCTTGTTTACAACATGACTGCTCATGTGTCTTGAATCATCAGACAACATGTTCTCAGATCTCAGCTATTAAATTAAATTAAACATGTCCAAGTTGTAATAAACTGGAATTTAATAACGTACAGGTGTGAGATTGATATCTGTCCTCCCAGCGTATTTCCCAAAATGTTGAGTTTAATGGGAGGAAATCATTTCTGTAACAGTATTATGGGCTGTATGTAGTGTGAGAATGTATTGATTATACTGTGTTTGTAGCTGCTGGCATCGTTAACACGTGACGGCGGTGATGGAGAAGCGACGTACCCTGACATCACTGCCGATCAGCATGTCCCAGGCTTCATATCTGCCTTTGTCCTGCCTGTACAGCTGGATGGCTTTGAGGAAGGCCTGAACCTCACACGTCTTCTTCTTCAGGAAGTCTGACAGAGGAAATAAAAAATAAAACCAGGTTCATTGTGGATAAAGTGGCAGATCTACGTGTCCGTCTTGATTCAGTGCTGCAGCTGAATTTATTTCAACGCTCCGTCAACGTGCTTCGGCTGCACAGAGCTGCGTTCTGCTTCAACGTGATTAAAAAAAAGCTCCTTTCCTGTTCCATTGGTGGACCTTGTGTGATGAGCCTGTTGCCATGGCAACTGCTGAAAGTGGTTCAAGTGATGCTGAACAGCCAAAGTCTATCAAACACTCACGTTCCTTGAGGGCTTGAGGGGTTAAAAGTTCAGATCATACTGATCTTCTTTAATCATTCCTGCAGCATTAATCCACCTCTGCAGATATTTAGGAGTGTAATATGGACTGTTAATGACATTAACGTCTATCAAACCATCCTACCTTGGTTCTGGTGTCGGATGCAGTTGGACAGGATGGAGAGGAAGGCGGCCTGCTTGGCCTGCTGTCTGAAGCAGAAGTAGGAGTCTCTCCTGTAGGGGAGACGCAGGTAGACAGGAAACTGACCCGGCATCCCCGACAGAGTAGGAGCAAAGTCCTCTTTCACATCTGGAACAGAAAACATGTTTGTTGTTCAAGTTTTGTTATCGATTAATCGATTAGTCTATAAAATGTCAGGAAACAATGAAAAAAAAAAAACATGAGGAGATAGTAAGTAAAGGTAAGTAACAGTAATCATTATTTTACAAAGGGAACTGTATGAAGGTGGGTCTTAGATGAAAGGTTGTATCTTAAACAGCAGTCAGGTGTCCATATTTCCTCGCTGTAATCATTCCTCCTGTTCATACTGGATATTAAAAGATCCTTCAAATGTGTTTTCAATGTAAGTGATGACAGTCATTTAAAGGTCTCTGTATATTCAGCTTCAGCAGTCTGAGTTAGTCATATCAAGTGGATATCTGACACATTTACAGTCTTTTTAGCATCAAATTCCCTCTTTGTGTTTCCCTGTTGAGCTGCAGGTGGAAGTATAGTAACAAAAAGAGGAACTTTGGCACTAAAAAGACTGTAACGGTGAAAGATATCTACTTGATTTGACTCATTTGGACGCTGAAGCTTCATATTAGCTTCAGATAAACTTTTAAATACAGTTTTTTGCACAGATGGGGGAAAATCTGACAGTGAATTTTAATAAATACAAGATGAACCCTTGGAAAACCTTTGAGATTACTCCTTCATAACTTTTTACACTTTTTTTTAATCCACACTGAGCCCTCAGCTGTTGCCAAATAATTGAAATCAAACACTAGACAAATACACTCACCAAGCACTTTATTATTAGGAACACCTGTGCAACTTAATGCAATCCAATAAAAACAGCTCTGCCATAAATTCTATTTTTATGAAGCTTTTAGTTTTTGACCACCCCATTAACATACATGAGGGGTACACCAGTACACCACCACCACCACCACCCACTACGACTTCAATAATAAACATAAAGTATAATTATCACCTTTCCGACAATGTCAACAAAAACTGAAAATGTATAAGCTTCATAAAAGTAGAATTTATGGCAGAGCTGTTGTTGGATACAGGTGCTCCTAATAAAGTGCTCGGTGAGTGTACATGATACTCGAGAGGTATTTAAACGTACCCGTTATTATTTTTAACTTAGCTAGATTGGATGACCTTTTGCCTCCTTAAACGTCAGCAACACATAATGTTTGTCTGTTAGTGAGCAAAAAAAGTTCAGGTACTTAAAAGAGTGCTCCACCGATTTAGCATTGCACTCTGATTACAGTCTTTTTTTTATTCCACATAGTTGTCTTCCTTGTCAAAACCTACATGGTGCCTACATTACCCACGATGCAACTTGGCTCGATTCACTCGACTGTGCAGATTCGGATGTGAGTTATGCTAGTAGCAGCTAACGTAGCCTGTTAGCTGAGAGATGAGAAGCTCCAGAGAGGTCTGCTAACCTCACTACTTCTTTCAAACTCCAACAACAACCAGATTTTTTAAATTTTCAAAGGTGTCGTCTTCCGCCTCAACCGACGCTGACTCAAGTGACATCATCACTGACATCATAAGATGGAAAATCAGTGCAGTTACCCTTTAATGCTAATATAATAGACCCTTTTTATAAACAACTGTCAGGACAAACTTTACCTGTTTTTTTACTCTACTAGTTGTTAATATTTTGGTTGTTAGTGTGTGAACATTAGTCCGGCTGTTGACATTTAATTCTAATTAAATGTTGGATTTTCTGTCCTGTGTTGCTTTTCCCAGGTGTTTGATCACCTACCAATTATTATATTACGAGTGTCTCTCCTGACTAAACAGTTGGATCTGTTGAAGGATGAGCTTCTTACGTAATGGTGTCATTTGACTGTTTGCACACAAACATGCACTCATACAGGAACGCTAGACACAGCAGAGTAGAGTATGTTCCTATATGTGCTTTGTTCACCTGTTTGCCACAGAGTACAGGTGTATAATATGTACTCAGTGACATAATGCAGAAGTCATGCTGCAATAAGTGATCAAAAATGTGATTTTTTTTTTAGGTCTTTGAATCCTCCTCTGCCTCCAAAATAGTTTTTAAAACGTAAATAACTTAAAAAAACAGGGAAACTGTGTCAACATCTCTCTGGATATTTGTTTCCCCCCCCCCCCCCCCATCTCTTCATCCGTGTTTAAACTTTGTGTCTTAACCGCAGAAAACCATGTTTCCCACCTATAGGTGCTCTAACAAAGATAAAAGCAGCTCAGGTGGCAGTTTAGGGAACACGCAGGACTGAAGGAATTTAGTAAGAACAGTGTTCAGGATGCCGGAGAGCAAAGACTGTCTGAACTTTTTGAATTATATTGTTTAACTCTGTACATATTCCACAAAATCTGGTGATTACGGATGCCAAAATATCCCTTTAGAAAAGCGCCATTAAAAGTTCCTTCTAGCCAAAGCAGCGGTTAAAACGGGTCAAATCTGTTTTATGGTGCAGAATACAGTTATTTTCACAAGACAACTTACAAATGTCCATGTGAAAATCAGGGAATAAATCCTACTGGCACTGCACACATAGTTCATGCTTTATTATTTGTTATAGCTCTCTGGACTCGTTTTTACTTTTTTCACTTTTTTATGGAGTTAAACATTTTCTGAGTGGTCTCTGCTGCAAGACAAGCTCGTTCACTATGATCAGCATCATCCAGCAGCTGGAAACAACCTCTGGATGTGTGGGTGTATGGGAAAGGTTTTAATGTACACTGGGGATGGGAAGGACATGTCCCCCTAATTTATTAAAATCTGAAAGTCCAACTGCCAAAATTAAAGATGAAAGAAGCTCTGAGTTGACCAAAATGTTAATATGATTACCTGAGTCACCTTCAGTTATTACTGTACACTCACAGCTGTTTAACTTTAGATCAGCAGAGTGTTTTGCCCTGGCTTTCGCCTCTCAGGCAACATATGGAGCTGTATGCTGCCTGACAGGAAGCCTGCAGACACTACTCAGGGCTCCCTAAACCTCTACTAAAGAATAACTATTATTTACAGATAATTCTTCTAAAAAGACGCTAGAGCTAGGGCTGTGACTAATCGATTAGATCAAATCTTCGTTTTCGTATTCCTTTCGTCACTGCCCAGCTGAATAACTGGTTTCCTGTGTACCTGCAGGCAGGTTTGAACAGGCGCCGGGTCAGACTCTGTTTCCACGGTATTTACTGTCAGCCTTCCCGCAAAAGCCAACCATGAGAGTCACTCCATGACTCACAGAGATCAGACTCACCGTGTGACAGAACAGAACATCAACCTGACGTTAACCTGAGTCAACACATCTGATTTTACCTGGTTTCATGAGCCAGCCTCTAACCACTATTTAATTAGGCCCCTTCAAACATGACAGGGCCCCAAAACTGACCCATTAAAAGTTTAAATATGAACTTTTGACTCTGTTTTTAATCAGACCAAGTTGGAGTCTAAAAGGATTTGTCTGGCAATTTTCTATATTTTTCCATTTCTCAACAAATTTCATGCGCAGTCAAACCAACAATGAACTGACCTACTAACAAGTCTTGTGTGTGTTTCCAAAGCCTGATATATCTTATTCCTCTGTGCCGTAGACCTCCGTTATTGTCCAAAAACTATTAGCTATGAGCACCTTCAGCAAACAGCTGCTTATTTCCACATCCAGCAGTTACGGAACAACATTATCATTCATTTGGAGTCGTGTTTCTGTCCACCTGGTGAATGTAAGTCCAATATTCACTCTCTTTTAGCTCTGTTTTTGCTCTCTAGCAACTCCTGAGGGAAATATCTGGCTCTTTAGCTGCTAAACTGTGTCTGTTTGCCGTTTGGTGCTGAGCAGATAGTGTACAGCGGCTTTTTACAGCTTTTTCTCTCTGAAAACGACGCTATGAGAGCGCTGAGAGTGAACCAAAACAGTAAAGCTGCAGCCGGACAGATAAACAATGAGCTGAAACTCGCTATAAAGCTCCATATAGCCAAGAGGAGCTGCTGATAATTCTCTGTAGGTTCATCACTACGAGCCACAACCAACACATCACACACTGAAAAGCTCATATATTGATATTATGAAAATATTTATTATAGTCGTTTTAATGATTGATTAAAAGATAAGATCATATACAAGTAAAAATGAGACCCAATTTGTGATAAAACCAGAATTACTGTGTTACTGTGTGCACTCACTGGTGTCATCAGGGAAGCATTTGTCCACCATGGCCATGTACTTCTCCTCTGTGGTCAGAACAGTGCCCCCTGTAGGCAGCAGCTTGTGGCGCGGAGGAATCCCTTTAACAAAAGTCTAATAAAAAAGGACAGAAGAAGAAGAGGAAGGAAAGTGTGGTGGGGTGTTGGAGGAGGAAGACAACAACAAAACATAAGTGAGATTATTCAGTAGTGACCCTTTAGTGTCTCAGATTGACTCCATTGGACCGTCGATAGCAGTTTCATGGTCCTGCTCACCTCCAGGCTGTCGTGACACTCCAGACAGTAGTTGGCTCTCACCACCACGTACCTCTCCCTCCACTTCCTGGTGTCGTCAAAATAAAGCACACCCTCCTCATACAGCACCTCGCCTTCCTCCAGTGCGTCCTGTTGAACACACATGAACAAACAAACTGCTTCGATTTCGTGCACTGAGGAAGTTATAAACAGAGGCCTGTTTCTTACACAATACCCTCAAGACCTCTGAGTCGCTGCTCACGTCTCTGTTTTATTCATTGATTCAAATAGTTCAGCTCGTTAACGGCCGTAGCCAATCAGAGCTGTAGTGAGTTTAAGAATGGAAGCAAACGTCAGAAAAATGTCCAGTGACACATAATTGCCACAGAAATGGCAACAAGCACAAAAGACATCAACTTATAGAAATAACTCTTATAAATCGACATATTTATTTCTTTCTTCACATTTCTAAAAGATGAATAAAAAATCTCCTCCTCTCTGCAGTTACAGTAAATAAAGGCCCTTAAAAGGCCTTAGTTTAATGATCCATCATGCTACATATTGTTTGAAATCAGTTACTGCAGGTTTTCTATCCCCATTGCCTCTTTTTTTCCATTTCACACATTTTTATTACCAAGAAGCTCTGACACCGCCTGATAACATAACAGGTGTCAGTCACACCTGCAGAAGTGCTGATTGGTGTGATTCTTCTGCCAACATGGAACCAAACCTCTATGGAGCTCCCAAAGGGTCACGGCAAGATTTTTTTTTTGCATTCCCTTTGCAATAGTTTTGCGTTCCCATGTTTCCTCAGTGAAACCCCTCTGGGATCCAGCTCTTTCATAATCAAGCGGACATCCTCTTTTCTTTCTCGTAGGCCGTACTCTACATTTATAAGACATCCATCTGTATCTGTGCAGTTGCCCTTGAGTACAGTAACTGGTCACAAATGAAATTTCTGAGACCTCTTGATCGCAGAATTTGTTTAAGTTTACTTTCACTAATTACATAACCAGGCCTATTGAGCAGTAGCACTACATCAGCAAACTCAATGCCCAGTTCAAAGTAAAATTCGATGAGCTGATCCATTCTGGGGCGTTGCGCTGGGAGCAGCTGAGTGGAAATAGACATATGGCTCAGAAGGAATGGAGGAATATGGAGGGCTCCATAAACCTCTGACTCATTAGACCATATTTTTTAAACTGTATGGTCGTGCTGCTGATTCAGAGGTCTGAAACCAGTGTAAACATTCAGGCACGTACCCTCTGTTTGAGCAGCTGCGTGATCTGCTCTTTGTGCTGCTCCAGGTCATCTTCTACCTGAGAGAACCGGGACACCGAGAACTGCTTCCTGTAGTATGGACTGAACCCCTTCAGCTCAGCCTCGGCTTGGCCTGCAGGAACACACACACAGAAAATATATTAAAAATATTACTCAGAAGTTGGACCAACACAAAAAGCACCTTTTGTGCTGGAGGTTTGGCTTTAAATACTGAGTATCAGCCCACTGCCTGGTCAGATGTCAGACCAGCTTTAAGAAGGTGAGGACATGTTGCTGCAGGCAGAGGATGAAATATGAACCAGGAAGTTCAGTTCAGCTAAAAACACAAAAGAGTCCATATTTGTACTTAAATGACACCAGATTCTACAGGTTTAAAGGAAAGACAGTTAGTCATCATGATGTATTTGCTACTTTGATGAACAGTAGGTTAGCTGCAAGTTAGGAAGGAGTGGAACGGTTATATGAATTTACAAATATTTTGATAGTTTTGAAGTTGGTGACTCCCAAACTGGGATCACACATGACCAGTGGAAAACTGATAAATCAGAGTCACTTGGGAGCAATAAACAAATATGAGTGCTGTGATATCAGCAAGGCAATCCAGATTTGTTAACAAGACTTATTCAGAACAAACACTTGCACGCACAAGAAGAAAAGAAGCAGTGATGCTCATCAAGCAAACATGACTCACATCCAACATATGAAATAACGCATGTTGCTCATAGTAGTGAGGTCAAAGTTGACAGAACAAAAACTAACTTGTTTTAAAGGGGACATATTCTGTATTTTATGATTTTCTGTCATTGTCAGGGCTTCAACCTGCTTTGAATGTTTCATTTGCAAAAGTGACCCCTACTTCCTCCTCTTGATGACATTAGATTGTTCACACATGCCCACAAACGGCCGTCCGTTCCATAGTCTTTGTTGCTAAGGTTGTTTGCATTGTCCAATCACATATTTCGGGTCATACATGTACGGATGGATTTGAGAAGTTGACATTTGGAGTAAAGAAGGAGAAAAAGAAGTGAAATCCTGCTACTATAGTTTGTTTATGTAGCCTCCGGAGCTGAAGGAAACTTCCTGAAGCTGACCAATCAGAACAGAATGGGCTTATCAGGAGGCGGGGCCTTAAAACGGCCTGTTTCAGACAGAGGCTGAACTGAGGGGCTGCAAAAAGGACCAGTAAAAAATAAATAAGGAGTTTTTTAACTGTAAATCATGCAAAGATATTCCAGTAGAGCCCCAGATTATAAACATAGAGCTGGAATTGTGCTTGATATGTCCTCTTTAAGTTATTTATGAAGCAATATTCTCTGGTTTCTGCTTTTCAAATGTGAAGATTTACAATTTTCCTTTGTTTTATATCATTACAAACTGAATATTTTTGGGTTCTGGACTGTTGGATCAACATCACATCGGGCTCTCAGAACTGGCTAGGCTAACTACATCCTGAGTCCTCACTTTTAGAATGAAACCTATTTCACAAAATACTAAAAATTTTCATTTTAGATTCATCTACATAAAAGCAGCTGTGCTAATTAAAACCATAAGGAGCTGAATTTGAAATCTTTTTGTTTTGGAAGTTTGTGCATCATTTTTGCCAAAAGCTTCACACACACACACACAACAGAGGTTTCTAAAAAAAAAAACAAAAAAACAAAACCTGAGCTCAATTTGACACTTATTTTCCATCTCAAGTCTTCCTCCAGCCTGACTAAAAACACCAGATGATATCACACACGGTGATTCCTGCACAATACTGTAATCAGGTCACCAAGGCTGCTGTTAGCGCTCGTTAGCATCTTTCTGGAGTTTATGAGTAATTTCTGTCCAATACACAAGTGTCCAATCAGACTGTGTGTCTCTGTCAAAGTCTCTAAGGCCGCTCTCGCTATACAGCATCAACCAGATCTCTTTACTTTGTGTTCTCTCTCAGTCCCTGCTGTGGTTTGTCAACCTATGACTGCTGGCAGTACATTCACAAGATCACTGAGAGAAAAGAAAAAACGTCTCAGATTTCACTCTGTTCCTGCTAAAACCAGACCAGATTCCTGACGCAGGGGGATTCAGTTTCTTAGGAAAAAACCAAACAAAGCTCAGCAAACAGACAGACTAAACCTCTAAAAAAAAAAAGTCACCGGATAAATGTTCCCATTTTTGCTTTCTATTTTCTCTCTGTACAGCTGCAAACTACATCATCGGCAGCAAAATTCATTAAATGAGTATTTACTCAGCTTTAAATGCTCAATATCCACAAACTATTATAGGTAAGTCCCTGTGACACACCACCCACTTAACGGATAAACATGCCTGAGAGTGCGGCCGCTGTTTATCCTCCTTCACTGTACGCTGAGTGTTAATGTCGGGGTTGATCTCTCTCTGTCATTATCTTGCTGGGTAGCTGCAGGAGGTTTTTCAATGGGGATGATGGAACGAGGCCACACAAACCCGCTCAACATCACTATGGAAACAGAGGCTGCGGCGCTCCATCACACTGTATCTCTGAGCTGCAGATGAGGTTTTAAAAACAGGGAGAGTCGACTGATGGAAACAGGTTTTTGTAGCTGAGTTACAGAAGGGAGAAAGTTTCAAAAAGAAAAAAGTCTATGAGGTATAAAATGAATCCCTTAATTTTTATTCTTTAAATTTCATTCATTTAATGATTAATAATGATGTAATTAATGTTTAGTAAGGGGACAATTAATGGATTACAATATTAAGGTATTATCTGTGTAATTTAACAGCTTTTTCAGGGGTAAAAAACACTGAAAATTTACCAAATAACAGAAGCATTTATACCGTTATGTCCTGTGTGGTGTGTTCTGTGAACCTGCCCTTTCCCTCTAGTTTCAGGGAGTTGAGACCAATCATTGCTCCTATTGGTGGCAGCTAATCAACCTATAAAATGCCCTACACCTGCTAACCCTAGGAAACGGCCCCGCTGACACTTCGTGAATACTCAACAACAGCACTGATCTTGACTGGAAGGGGTTGAACTTGTCCCTGATTTACTTTCTTGCCAAGTGTGAGCAAGTGTGAGTTTTTGCAAACTCACACTTGCTCAGGTTCAGGGGTCAGTGAGGAATTTTCAAGGCACTGGAAAACAGTCAGGAGAGTGTTCATGGGACTCTCCCAGTCAGGTGACTACACTACGACATCATCTAAATACACTACGACATCATCTACATAGGCCTCACAGTCGCATCAGACAACATTTTCCACATAAGTCGCTGAAAGGTGGCAGGGGCGTTACATATGCCAAACACCATCACAGTGTACAGCAGCCTTTAAGCAAATCTAGCTTGGTCACATAGCAATCTGTTCCCACCCTATCAATGCAGTCTTCAACACGGGGAAGAGGGAAAGAGTCAGGCTTGGTTACATTATTAACCTTCCTATAGTCTGTACAGAACCAGAGGTTTTGGAATCAACAGAAAGGAGAAAGTGCTGCAAGACTGCAAGACCATTGCTCAACTTGTTTGTGCATTTAGCACACTTCATAGGGGTCACGTGGTAAGGATGCGGCTTGATAGGAGCACTATCACCTACATCAGTGTCATGCTGCAGTACATTTGTGTGTGTGGGGGGGTACATCTGAAAACTTTCTGACTCAGGAAGAGCCTTACCTTAAAAAGGCCTTAAACCTTCCAATGAACCCTTTAAACAGCTTCACTCAGGAGCTGAATGAAGGATACAGAAAATATACTGTATGAAACAATTTGATCAACCTAATAAAAGGTGTATGTATGTTACACCAACACCACACCTATAGGATGTTTTTCACACTATTTGGTAAACCTTAAAGGTTTTTAACACGCTAAAAATCCCTTATATTATGGTGATAGTCTGCTAATACCCCTAAATATCCATTGACCCCAAATCTGGAGTGAACCTCTGAACCTTTGAACCTTTAAATTAAGAGAATTTTAAGGTGCAAGTTGAGGGGTAACGGTGATGTTATTTTTTATATTTTAAAGGGTTTTTACCTCCTTTAAATGGTGGAGATAATCCATTAAAAAACCCCTCAATATATTCTAGTCCAAACATACTACTTTGTTTTTTTCTATTGGAATTTACATGTTATTATCGTTTTTCAGGGATTTTTTAAAGATATATATGTTTATCCTTTCTGGTTGTAATGAGGAACAGCATTTCATTTTTTTTTTTTATGTATGACAGTAAACTAAATCTTGAATCTTAAAAAACCCTCAAAATCTCCTTCACTTGCACCTCAAAATATTTCACACACATAACATTAGCTAAAACATAAACATAATTACACCTTCAATTGAAATATTTCAAATGAATGTGATCATTCAGGGGGAAAGTCATGTATCCCTTAAAATCTAATTGATTTGTTAATTAAGGGCTTTTGAAAGCAAAAGGTCACTGCTACCATGACAAACATCTTGAACTGGATTCAGGTGTGTTTTCAGGGGTAAATTGCAGGTCAGTTAAAGGTAGTTTAAGTGGTTGTTGTTTTACAGTGTAAGTAAGGCAGAGGTTGGTGGTTCATCTGCAGCTGCAGTTTGAAGCTCAGACAATCCCCCGGGAATCATCTTGTTTTTTCCTCAAGTCTAAACAATGCAGCATTTAAAAGCTTAGATCTGTCTCTCATGTCCCTGTTGACCCTGACCAGGCCTTTTCCCTACTGATCAGCTAATCAACACACACACACAGCACAATATCCAATCATGCACACACACATTAACAAGCACACTGTGGATATCCTGCTCCTGTTATGGGCAGCTTCCACCTCCTGACCAGTAACTCTCCACCGAGATGCCATTCTTTTCCACATGTTTTCCCCTCCTAGTGCTGGATGGTTATTTCAGAAGGTCTGCTGGGGGGGGTCTGTCCAATCGATCTGCCAAGTAGATATCTTGAAATCTACTGGGCAGATTTCCATCAAAACCATGATCCCTAGAGGATGAATCCACCTCTGGACGTGAGGTCTTTACTGTGCCAACATTTGGAATCCACTCCAAAACAGACCCATGAAAAACAAACCTGACATGAACACAGGGCTGATACTAATGACTGTTTACATTATTGTATCTGTCTTATCTGTCAGCTAATTTCTCGATTAATGGATTAGTTTATAGATTAGTCTATAAAATGGCAGAAAATTATGAAAAATTTCAATCACTGTTTCCCAAAACCCAAGGTGATGTTCTCCAATGTCTTGTTCTGTCTGGACCAACAGTCCACAACCAAATATTCAATCTATCATAACTAAAGAAAACCAAAAAATATTCACATTTAAGAAGTGGGAACCAGATAATTTTGGCGTTTTCTTCTTGAAAAATGACAAAATAATTGCTCATTAGATTTCAGTCAATCAATTAATCAACTAATCATTGTGGCTCAACATGCATAAATTAATTTTTAATCTTCAAAGGACCTGAAGACGCCAACACTGGCAGCTGAATGATGCTCAACCACAAAAAGACATTTGACATATGCACACACAGATCTGAGACCTGCACCAATACAACAGGACCCTACCAGACCTGATCAGACTAAAGATAACTCAGACTCTTGTGGTTGGAAACAGGAAACAAACAAGCAGTCTCCTCTGGCAAGGTCCACTGTTGGGTTAATGCCTCCATCCACCCCTCCTCCTCTGAATGAGGAAGTCTGGCTACATATACGGATGACATCTGTCACTCAAACATAACTATTACGACCTTTTATGTTGTCTGTCTTGGGAGGACCGTCTCCATTTATGATGCTGAGAATAAGAGGTGCAGGTTTCAGTCTGCAAGTTTTTATTCCAGTCAGTTACCTCAGCAGGTGATTTGATGAGTTCTTCCCCTCTAATTGGAAGAGTGCAAATCAGTTGATGAAATCTTTAGTTGGAATTAAAAACCTGCAGGCTGTTTGTGCTCCATGGCTCATGGTTTACCACCCCTGATCTGATCTAAAAGACAGAAGTTTTGCAGAGTCACAGGCTTTCCTCTGGCACCATAAACTTCACTTTTTTCTCATAAATATTTTTTTTTTTTTTTTTACTGAAGCTCTGTTATTGTTGGTGCAGATGTATGCTTAAGTTTTCCATAAAATAAAGTCAGTACAAGAGAATGCAGAACATTATGAGCCCACAGAGAAAGATAGAAAGAGAAAACAGATGCTTGAAAAAATCAGAGGGGGGATGATTCTGAAATGTTTTTATTCATGAAAATAAATCAGAACCACAGTGGACCTTTATAGACTCTGAAGCCTATTAGGCTATTTCTTGCAGCTGTTACATTAACTTTAATAAAAACAATTACGGAACTTGAACTTGACCACTGCATTTGCAGGAATATTTGAATCCATTTTTAAAAGTTTAATTCATCAAGCAGCGTGATATTTTCATTCTCAGCGCTGTGATCTCAACTTCACGTCTTGTCCTTTCCTCACTGGACACATAGGAGATGTGATCATATACAATAAATCAAAAAGGTTAAATTTTAATTTAACATGACAGAATTAAATCCCCCCAACGCTCCTTTCAGTGCTGTGGATACTCGGCCAGACACGCCAAAACACTTAATATCATTCTTGTAAGTCACTGTTTAATTCAGCTCTATGTGCAGCGCGCAGCAAACTTTAATAATTAATAGAAAATAATCAAAACATGTAATAGCACAACATGATGTCATTGTAAAAATAAATATACTACAGTATATGCCTACTTGTCAGACTAAGAAAAGAGTCTGCTTTGATGACAGACTTTTGTCTTCTTTTTATGCTTCTTCTGGAGGGGTCATCCGCGGCGTGTCAACGTGTTTGACCGACATCTCTGCAAATCTCTGAGTAGGGAAGGAGGCGGCCTCTGGTCCATGTACTGCGTCATCACGTAACTCCTGGTCCATTCACTGTGCCATCACGGAGCCACTGGTCCATTTACTGCATCATCACGGAGCCACTGGTCCATTTACTGCATCATCATGGAGCCACTGGTCCATTTACTGTGTCAACATGTAGCCACTGGTCCATTTACTGCGTCATCACGTACCCACTGGTCCATTTACTGCGTCATCATGTAGCCACTGGTCCATTTACTGCGTCATCATGTAGCCACTGGTCCATTTACTGTGCCATCATGTAGCCACTGGTCCATTTACTGTGTCATCATGTAGCCACTGGTCCATTTACTGCGTCATCATGTAGCCACTGGTCTATTTACTGTGCCATCATGTAGCCACTGGTCCATTTACTGTGTCATCATGTAGCCACTGGTCCATTTACTGCGTCATCATGGAGCCACTGGTCCATTTACTGCGTCATCACGGAGCCACTGGTCCATTTACTGCATCATCACAGAGCCACTGGTCCATTTACTGCGTCATCATGGAGCCACTGGTCCATTTACTGCATCATCATGTAGCCACTGGTCCATTTACTGTGTCATCATGTAGCCACTGGTCCATTTACTGCATCATCACAGAGCCACTGGTCCATTTACTGCGTCATCATGTAGCCAGTGGTCCATTTACTGCGTCATCTCGGAGCCACTGGTCCATTTACTGTGTCATCATGTAGCCACTGGTCCATTTACTGCGTCATCATGTAGCCAGTGGTCCATTTACTGCGTCATCACGGAGCCACTAGTCCATTTACTGTGTCATCACAGAGCCACATGTTTGTTCCCATCAGGGATAAAAATAATTCAGCAGAGGCAGGGATATACATTTGCTCTCCCAGCAAATCACACTCTGCCTGAAAAGATTCCTGGATGTAAAACATTCAACATTCCCAAAGACATTTCCAGTGAGACAATACCCAGTTCTCCTAGGACACTGAAATGAAGACTCAGCTTATGTAACTGCCAGCTGTAAACTGCAGCATCCAGTCAGGTTGGAGGTTAACCTTTTTCCAATAAAGTACAAGCTGCAAATCTCTCAGGGAGGATCATAAAAGCAGCAGGTTTCATCTTACAGACACTGAAGAAGAAAATTTCTTCTTCTGCACTGCGGCTGCATACCCTGAGAGGACAGAAAATGTTTTTTTATTTGTTGGCTGTTTGTTTTGTGTTATAATACACTAATTATCTTCATTAACTCAAGAGTGGAGAATGAACATCTTCTTCGGAGTTCACCTTGGTTCACGGTGTTCAGAGGTGATTTGAATGGCTGTGACGTCGGCCTTCATCTGACTGCTGCTGTTTATGCAAAATATCTCCAGCCGCTTTTTGTTTACTATTTTCCCTTTTCAAGGTTAATGGTTATGCAAACGCTGTGTGACAGGAAGGAGGCTGGAGGATGGATGAAATGTTCAGACACACCTTCAGAAGACAGCTTCACTTCTCAAATGGGAGGATTTAGGCAGGAGTTTTTTTTATAATGAAGCAAATAACTTCTTACTCTTGTCACTGATTATCAGACACAATAAGCTCTTCTAAAAAGGGACGGTACGGAACTTATTTCAGCCTTCATAAATTGCAAGATTTATTGTAAGCAAATGTAAGAGTCTACAGCCGTGCTAGCAGATCTGTGAGGCTGTACTTAAAGAGTAACTTAACATTAAATCCACTTTTTTGAGTAAGCAAATTACATGTAGTCTATTGATCCTGGTTCTATATCATAAAGTTCATTACAACACTGTCTGTTGGAATAACTCTTGTCTGCTTGACCCCAAAAAATCCACGTGTTTTTATCTGGATTTTCAATTTACACATAAAAAATCAGAATCAAAACACCAAAAATTTAGAAATATTGCAAATAAGTTTTAAACACTTGGCTGAAAGAGTTAGAAGTTGGTGTATTCATAACAGCAAAATGTGACAAAGTGCACTGTGAAAAGCCTAAGTGAATAAATGACGACGTACATGAAGCGTGTGAGTTAAACGTCACTGAAGAGACGAAAACATCAGATCTGTGTGGAGCGATGATGAGGAGACTGTAACCTTCCTCAAATTTATACATGAAACAAACAGAAATGTCATATTTCCATCATGGTGGGTATTTAGTTTTATTATATTGATATTACATAATTATTTTTCTTACATACAGTGTACATCTTTCTTCTATCTCATTTGCCTGAAGTAATTCAAGTGTTTTGTATTGTTGTTCTGTGTTCAATTTAAAAATTAAAAAAACATGACATTACTTTATTGTTTTACAGTGTATCACTCCAGCAATCTTTATGATTAAGTACAGCAGAGGCATGATGGACATGATGGTGCTAATAAAATGTCAGGAGATCAAAGGTATTCAGATTCATCCTCTGGGGAACATGAATCATAATCAAAACATAAATTTCACAGCAGCTGTTGAGATATTTCGATTAAGAACTACAAATGTCAATCTCATGGTGACGCTGGAGGAAAAGTCAGAGGATCATCAAAGTCTGTAAATACATCGTCTGGGAACCATGAATGTCTGAACCAATCCATCAATTGGATAACAAGATATTTCACAGCATAAGTGAAACTTTGACCTGCTGGTGGAGCTTCATTCATAGCTCTTTATTTTAAAGTATGGCCTGAATATTCACCATTTATTACTTTTATCACTTTATCATATTCTAATCTCTCTTCATCAGTGAAACATATGATCCAGCTCTCTTTCCGCAAACCAATAATTTTCAAACAGTCCCTTAGAAACACGTTTGGAGTCAGATAATTCAGATATTTATAAACAAAACAATAAATTAATTATTAAAATAATCACAGATTATTCACAGTTACTGATTTGGTTTTTGTTCCTGTTGTTTTCAGGGACTGTTCACATTAATCAGCTTTACTGTAAATGTGCCAGTATGAGCCATCTGCCTCCTTCTCAACTGCTGTCTCTGTGCATGTGTAAAAAAAAAACAAACAAAAAAACATTTACACCAATTAAAACTGAATATTGTGCAAAGCGGTTTGCACAGATCGTAAAGACATTGTATAAAGTGATACAGTTAAAGACAGAAGTGCCATAAAAACAATGTTATCACGTAATGGGGTGTGTGTGGGGGGGGGGGGGGGGGAGGATTAACTGCAGCAGACAGAAGAACCAAACTTCCTCCAAACACATTCAGTCATATAAAGACAACACACATACACACACACACGTCAGCTGCTCACAAACAAGTCGAGCAAACACTGAGATGTTGACATGCACACTAATAATGTGGTTAAAACAGTGATGTTAAGGTGGAACCCTGTAAACCACAGACTATCATTATGTTTATGACAGTAAACCCACAGTCGGAATAAATGTCAAATATGTCAAATACACAAGTTTTCTTGTCGCTAATTCCAATAAAACTCTTTCTCTGAATCTTCCAGTTCATTTGAGACACATTGCTTCAAGGCTCTGGGAAAGTTAATGGATATTAAATATTCATGGTTTTTAAGTTCAGATGAATGCTGTGAAGCTGAGTTGATTTCTCGTGGTTGGTTTGGTGAGAGACTATGCAGACGACAGGTTGATTTACCTACATAATTATGATCTCCTAACGGACGCTATAGCGCTCAGAACAAAGAGCCAATTTACATATAATTTCCCATTGGGGTTAACACTCCATCCATTATGTGTACCTGTTTATCCTGTGTAGGTTCGCAGGAGGCTGAAACCTACGGTATCCCAGCATGTACTGGTCAAGAGGTCAAACTGACATTTTACTGCATTAAAAGAAAAAACTGCTTATTGACCATTGCTCAATAAATGTAAACAAAATTTCTCTTAAACTAAACATTATAACTTCATGAAGGTAGGGTGTTTTGCATGGCTGCTGGATTAGATTGCATTAGTTTCAGCTGGGTGATGTATGATTGGCTGCACTATGTTACACCTGTAGCAGTTAGATGTAACATGAGGAGCCACACCTATGGACTGATCCAGGTTGGAAGCACACAAACTGCTCTTACTATGGTTTACGTCTCACCTGTAAACCCAAAGAATAATCCTGCATAATCCTGAGTGATGAAATGATTTCACTTTTCAGTAAACCTGTTTTCACAGAATGACGACTGTGTATTTTAACAGTACTTGACTTACAGTGTAGTCATACTACCCAGAGACTGCCTCGGGGCCAGGAATGATTACAGCAAACAATAACTCTTTCAACACACATACAGTACGTGCATGCAAGTAATGTAATAAGACTTGGAAAAATCCAAACCAGCCGCTCGACTACAAGCCCTCGTTTCACAGGAGGGACCTGCTCCTCCACCTTCAACATTAATAATGTCAGACACCACAAGATAAAATATCCTGTCTTTAAACACAGAGAAGCTTTATAAGTTTAATCACGTCAATTAAAGTGAAAAATAAGACAAATTTAATAAATGAAAACATCCAGCAGTTATGGAGCAACGTTATCATTCATTTCGAATCGTGTTTCATGCTTAAAACCTTTTCTATTGTTTAGTCTCTGAACTCAAATTAGATTTGTATTGAAACAACAGAAGAAACACTTAAACCTGCAATAACTCAATTTTTGTCCTGTTCAGCAGAAGCCAGCTGTGAACTCAACACTGACACATCATCATCTTTTAAGCTGATATGTTTCCTTATTTCCACATCCAGCAGTTACGGAGCAACATTATCATTCATCTGGAGTCGTGTTTCTGTCCACCTGGTGAATGTAAGTCCAATATTCACTCTCTTTTAGCTCTGTTTTTGCTCTCTACCAACTCCTGAGGGAAATATCTGGCTCTTTAGCTGCTAAATGCTCCACTATGTTCACCAGCTAGTCTACAGCTTACTGTCTGTTTGCTGTTTGGTGCTGAGCAGGTAGTGTACAGCGGCTTTTTACAGCTTTTTCTCTGAAAACGACGCTATGAGAGCGCTGAGAGTGAACCAGAACAGTGAAGTATAGCAGAAACTCGCTATAAAGCTCCGTAAAGCTGAGAGGAGCTGCAAAGTCTCTGATAATTCTCTGTAGGTTTATCACTATGAGCCACGACCAACACATTACACATTAACCAGGTTTCCATAAGAATAAACAAGGACGAGGGCGTGTGAACGATAACGCTGAATCATCGCATTTTTGCATGTTTCACTCCTGCTGTGAGAAAGACACGGTATGTGTGTCGTGATTTACCAAATATCTTCTTTAGGAGATATTCGAGTTTTAAGGATGTCAAATTTATAGATTTAGATATAAGATATGAAGAACAGTTATTCTAAATAAGATTAATTGATCCACAGCTTGGAAAATTAAGGCTGAGAGGTCAAAGAGGTCGATTACAATGAACTCAAAAGTTTTTTGGACCATTTTGGACAATGAGTGTTTCTGTTGTTATCTGTGTGTGTGTGTGTGTGTGTGTGTGTGTGTGAAGACAGACAGGTCAGCACATGTCAGCTGTGTTTTCACACACTCTGACATGCAGATACGCAGGTATGCAGTGACATGGTTGACATCTTTTCATCAGTTTTACATCTAAACAATGTGTGTCATCGCTCACATCAAGTCAAAACTAGTTTATAAAAGACATTTAAGAGGAGCTAAAATACAACTAGATCATTAGAGTGATGAAATAATGAATGGGGTTTTTGTACATTTATTCGACATCATGGTGACCGGCTGCTCGGGGGGATTCTACCAAACTGTGAAATCCAGAGAAGACCCTCTTTGTGTCGGGAAATACCAGACACACTGAGCAAGTCGCTGCAAGGCCGGAAAAAAACTGCTGGAGAGGAGGGGGCTGTGAGCTGGTGAAAGACATATGAGTGTTTGTGTATTTTTGTCTCTTTTTTTCATAGTTTTGAGAGAACACACACACATGCACACACACAGCGAGGTGGAAACCATCACACTGCTCCTCTCTTGTATAATTTGTTCCCCAAATAATTTTAGGTTTATTGCCTTCATCAGGTTTTATGAGGTTGTTTCAGGTTTCTTTATAAACAGCCCAGATATATGGAAAAAAAACCTTACTGCGTCACCCTCATATTTGAAAAGCCGACAACATTAGGTGATGAATCAAGTAATGATTTTGATAATAAAATAATCATTTGAATCACTTTTTAAGCAAGAATGCTAAATATTTTCTGGTTCCAGCTCCTCATATGTGGCGATTTGCTGTTTTTCTGACAGTAAATTGAACATCCGAAGGTTTTGGACTGTTAATCAAATGAAAACAAGCAAATTGAAGACATTCTTGTGGCCTCTATGTGATTGTGAATGCCATTATTTCATTTCTTTAACATTTAATAGACTAATCAATTAATTGATTAAAAGAAAATAATCTGCAGATTAATCTATAGAGAAAGTTATCGTGAGATGCAGATATTTAATCGACAATCAGTGATTAAAGGTAAGATAGTCAATAGCCATGTTAGCAGCTCCAGCTAACATGTTAATGTTTACCATCTAACATTTGATAATTAACACTAAACACAAAGTACAGCTGAGGCTGATGGTCGTGTGATGTCGTTTTGCAGGTATTTGGTCATAAACAATCATTGGATATCATTGGAAATTTTGACTTGAAGATGGCGCTACATAAAAAGTCAGATGACCAAAGTGTTTGTAATTCATCCTGAGGGGAACATGAATGTGTGAACCAAATTTCACAATAGTGCATCCAACAGTTGTTGAAACATTTGACTCAAAACCGCAGATATCAACCTCATGGTGGCGCAAGAGGAAAAGTCAGAGGATCACCAGAGTCAGTAGGGTTCATCATCTGGGGATCATGAAAGTCTGAACAAAACGTCATGACAATCCATCAAATAGTTGTTGAGATATTTCAGTCTGAAAGTGGCGGAGCGACACTGGCCTCCCTCGAGCTACGCTGCTAACTCGGGTATTTAAAAAAAAAAAGCACATAACATTAAATGACACAATCATGGCTCTGTTGTGGTTTCAGTCTAATGGAAACTTTTAGAGCCGGAGCGTCTGTTCTTCAGTGGTTCATCTTCATTTACAGCTGCCATATTTGTTTGGATTAGAAAATGATAGAGTTGACTAAAGGAGTCTCTGATGATTCGAAAAGTTCAGGGAATTTTAAAATATCCTCAGGGAACCTTTAGATAAACTAAACGTAATGATGCATGAGAGTCACAAACTGTAAATAACAAGATATAAAGCTGCACCTGCAACATTACGTCAATAAACATCCGTCACAGAGCTGAAACGTTTTACTACTCTGACGTGATTTCACCGACCCTCAGGATGGTCTGTTCCCTCTGTGACTCATCCTCCCTCCTTATTAAAGCCAAGCTGCTTCAAATGGGCGTCACTGATTGTGAGCTTTCTTTAAAACAAAATAAACTCATCTGTCTGTCAGTGAGACTTGTTTACGAGCTGCAGAGCCTGTTTAACACCTGCATACCATCATACCTGGATGACATAAGTAAGAACATATAGAGCTTTTTGCCCACATTCCTCATGTTTATACCCAAAATAAGCTGCATGCAGACGTGAACTTCAGCCCAGACAAACGTGCATCTGCAAAGGCCGAAACTAGAGCACAAAAACACAAACGAGTGCATGTTTGTCTGCAAGGTGATTAATGCAAACATCTCTTCTTTCACTGTCTGTAAATGTGTTCAGTTCCAGTGTGCTGCTTTAGAGAACAACACAGGAGTGAGTGAGTGAAAGCAGAAATGTTTGTGTTAATCACGCATGAAGGTCGTCTGTGTAAACGTGGATGTTTTTTTTATTCTAAAAAAAAAATCAGTTGTGACGCAGGCTTTGTTGAAAAAATAACATCTCCACACCTCCACAGTCTGGAAGTGAAAGTGTTTGTGTTTGTCACTCATTAAACCAGCCTGGAATCACTTTCATTCATCTAACTCCTGATTTCTCTCTCTGTAATCATACAAATCTGAAACACATGATGAACAGCCAGCTAAAGCAAACTAAAGCTGAACTTTTATCAGAGCCAGGCTAGCCTTTTCCCTCTTTATGCTAAGCTAATCCTGACTCGAGCTCTGTATTTAAAAGCGTGACAGTGACATCCTGAACATCTCCCTCTTAGAAAGACAGGAAACAAGTTTATTACCCAGAAATGATGAACTTTTCCTTTCAGTGAGAAGAGATGTTTCTTTTGTGTGAATTGACCCTTTAATAACCAAATGGCCTCTAGTGGTGTCCTGTCCTTTCATACAGATTCAGTGACATAAATATATATTCTCCTGCCTATTCAACGCTGGTTTAATAGTGGAAAAGTTGTTTGAATGGCAGCAGATTTTGCTGTATTTGCATTGTGTTCTCAGGACGCTCAGTCTGAGTAAACAACAGGTGGGTTTCCAGCAGAGAGCCGCCTGAGCAGCAGCTTCCTCTCTTTGTGGAGCGAAGTGGATTCAGATCTGAAAGGGGGAAAGCTTCACAGTCTCCCAGCTCCTCTGAATATCTGAGGGGTTGTGTAATGGCAGCTGGAGGCAGAGTGACACAGCATGAATAATGGCAGCCTGACAGCAAAAACAAAGACTGGGGAATCTACGTTCCAGCCATGTTAGTAACATTCAGGCTACGAGAAACATTTGTAACTGAGAATAAACTGTCTTGTGTTTATTATAATGGACATAAACTTCATGTTTTGGGCGACAAATATACTGTTTTAAAGATGTTTAACTGCTGCACTGATAAATTCTGTGTTTCCAAAGCAGTTAGAAGGAAGAGACATTACATTTGTTTCGCCATGATGATTATTTTGCTTTTTAGTCTTAACTGTCATCTAAACTGTGCTCTCACACAGTGGTAGATGCAACATAAACAGATTAACAGACTGCTTTAGGGCTGCAACTAACGATTATTGTCATTCTTGATTCATCATTTAGTCTATAAAATGCCCACTGCAATTTCCTAAAGCCCAAGGCGACAAATCGCTTGCTTTGTCCAACCAACAGTCTAAATCCGAAAGATATTCAATTTACAATCATGTACGACAGAAAAAGCAGCAAATCTTCACATTTCAGACACTGGAAACAACAGCAGCTCGCCATGACTGAAGACAATTTGACAATTTTTCCACAACAGTCACCATGTTGTTTTTTTTTTTAGATTGATAATTGAAAGCAGAGAAGAAGAAAAACATGTTTATATCCCTCTAAGTAAGGTAGAAAAAAAAGTATCATTGGTACTGAAACTTAGGTATCAGCACAAGTACTGAAAGGTGCGCAGCCCGAACTGTAATAGAAATAGCAAACGTAAGTTGTCAGCACTCGCAAACAAATATGTAACAGTTTTAATGAAGCGCAGCAGCAGCAGAAGCAGAAGAAGGAAACTGACATGTTTCTGTTCTCGGCTTTCTTCAGTGTTTCTGAGACATTTGTGGGTGTGACTCCAATTAAACAGCAGCCAGGGACGTGCCGGTGATTAACCAGCTGATACAGATCATCAAAACAACATCAAATGCTAGTAAGAAAAATTACAGTAAGAAAAATTAAGTCATAAGAGGAAATATATCATGTTATGCTATTGCTACAACCAGATAAGTGACCAAATGATTTACACACTAACAATAAAAAAAAATGTACATATGTGTGTAAACTCATCATGTATAGAACCTCCATAGAAAATACATCAATAATACCCATCTTTATTCATAAAAAACAAGACAACAATTCATCATTTATGCCCCCAGGATCCTCAGTCTGCATGTAGTGTATCCAACAGGCTTTTAGCATCTAATCCTCCTCTTTAACAACAGTCTGTTGTCTTGACTACCACCTTTTAACCTGTTTGTCAGTTGGTTAAAGGTGTGGTCAGAAAACATTGGCATTGGGTCTAGTGACCCCGTTGTTGGCAGAGAGTTTGTTAATCCTCCCATATTCATTATTAAAGCGATCAAGTAATTTGAGGGACAGACTTGTGAAGACAGATCTCTGTGTTTGGCCTACGCATTTTTTAAAGCTCTCTTTCCTCAGGAAATGTTCCCTGTTTGAACTGTGTGCATTGTAATGATCAAAGGAGACCTTTTTTTTTTATATCCCCACACAGGCACAAAAATGAAAGCCAGAGGTAGAATCACATGTAGGACCACACACGTAGTTCACCTATAGAAACGTCCTTGTGGGTTTGGTTATGTAGGTAAGACACAAAGGGAACTGAGCATACTGAGCATAAGAGTGGCATCAGAAACAGGAAGGAGAGGTTCTCCAAAGAGAAGCTTGTTGGATACACTGAGTATCTTGGGGGCCTACATGATAAATTGCTGTGTCTTGTTTTTCTATGACTACAGATTTTTTTTTTTTTTTACATATGTACATACATGCGTTTTTTATTGTTAGTGTGTAAATCATTTGGTCACTTATCTGGTTGTAGCAATGACTTAATGTGATATACTTCTTCTTATGACTTAATTTTTCTCACTGTAATTTTTCTTACTAGCATTTGGTTTTTGATGATGTTTTGATGATCTGTATCAGCTGGTTAATTACCGGCACGTCCCCGGCTGCTGTTTAATTGTGGTCACACCCACAAATGTCTCAGAAACACGTCCGTTTCCTTCTGCTGCTGTAAGTGTTACTTACTTATTTGTGAGTGCGGACGACTTATATTTTTAAATTTTGTGACTTTTTTTCAATTGGCACCGATTTCTTTTATTTGAGTGAACTGTAACAGAACCACAAACACGACAAATGACATCAGTCAGAAAAACTGCTGCACAGCGTTGAGGGATGTGTCTCCACCAAGACTGGACTGTTGTCAATTCATGAATCATCTGTAGCGCAGCAGGAATCGTCCATCCAACCAGCCTGGTGAACCAAACCCAGAATCATCCAACCCAGCCCTGAACACTGACAATTATTCAACAAACACACCCACCCCACCCTCCCCACACACATTTTACAGCTGCAGACTGAGAGGAAGGAATGTTTTCACGATGAGAAATGGATGCACAATGTCACTGCTCTGGCCTAAAAGTCTGCCTCCACTAAATGGCAGCCAGGAAAAATTGACGAGGCAAACATGAAAGCACGGACAAGTCCTAAAGTCTGCAGATTGAGGCCATGAGCTGCTTTTACAGAGCTCCAAAATATGAGCTGTAGGAGATAAAAAGCACCCAGAGGACCCCATTAAACAAGAGTTTGAAGGCTGGTTTCCTCCAACTTGAACATATACAGTGTAATATTTACAGTCTTATTTACAGGATCCAGCAGGCAGAGTGAGGATTCCTGTGATTCACAACATACACAAAACTACAACTCATTTATATGATTTTCACTGTTATTTTACAGGTCCCCTAATTTTATACTAATTTTTTGAGTAATTTACACATATTTAAGTTATTTTTTTAAGACATTTGGTACAAATTATAAGAAAAAACTGAAAAAAGTGAAAAGCTGGTTTAGTTGGTAAGAACCTGCTCATTATAGGCTATTTGGGTTCATATGTAGATGCTCTTTTTCAAAATTTCTTAAACTTAGCTGCTGTGTGACTGTTCATTCTTAGGGCATTTCTTTGAAAAGGTTATATGATTTGGTAGTATACAACAAATGCTTGTTAAAGAGTTTTTAAGAAACAGCCTTCAGTAATATACTAATATGTAGTTTGACCTTTTGAAGTTGTTTCTTAACATTTGTACCAAATTGCACCACATTCTCTGTAAAATATCCAAAAAATTAGCTGTTAAATACCTCCAAACTACTCAAAATTAAAACCTGTGAATTAAAGCGTTACCTGATTTCTGTTTCACAAGTACTTCGAACACGTGGGCGTCACAGTGTGGCACAAGATTAATATTATTAGTTTTTCATTCCCACTTTGAACTCATGTCCAGAATGTGTAACCACGGCAACAGCAGAGACGATGCAATCAGTGTAAACATCCAGCGTTTACATTTTTTCAAATAAAATTCAAATTTTCTGCGGACTTCAGTAACGACTGAAGGAGACGAGATTTTTCTGCGTTTTCATCGTTGTTGCCATGTTTTAGTCTTTGTTCTCCATTGTTCATACGTTGCTTTTCTCTGACTTTCCACCTTTATTTTGTTTGTTTACAACAGCAGGTTTTTAGCTGAGCGTTGACCCTCGTGTTGTTCATGTGACCCGGGTGTTTTCTACTTTTGAGTTGAGGTGAGACCAGCGTACAAAGACTGAATCTCGGCGTGTCCTGATGGCCTACGGAGGTTCGAGCACCAACCATGAACTGCAGTGTAGAGCCCAATATTTCAGCTGATATTCACTCAACTGCAGATGTATCAGTGTTGTGTACATGTTGGACGATAAGTCACGAGAAACTGCAGTAAAGAAACGTCCACCAGAGAGCGCTGTCAAGGCGATTTTTCTACTGTGACTATTTTAAGAGATCTGAATCAAGATAGTAATTTTTTATAAACATAAAACACATCAGCTGATATATCACTATTAAACACCCAAATATCAATATTAGTATCCGCTATCTCTCTCACCTCATTTCCTGTCATGTCTCTACTGTTAATGATCAAATACAGACAATTTCAATGCAAAGCAGCAAATTTTATCCTATGTAAAACTAACAAACGCAACAAATGATTATTTTTATTATCAATTAATCTGTCAGTTATTTTCTCGATGAATCGTTTAGTCGTTTGGTCTATAAAATGTCAGAAAATGGTGAAAAATGCTAATAACTCGCGTCCTCAAACGTCTTGTTTTGTCCAGAACCCAAAAACATTCAGCTTACTGTCACCGAAGACTAAAAAAAACCCAGAAAATATTCATATTCGAGAAGCTGGAAGCAGAGAATATTAGTATTTTTTTAAAAAAAGACGACTAATTGATTATCAACATAGTTGGCGATTAAGTTTCCGTCAGTCGACTAATCATTGCTGCTCAAAATCAAATTTTTAATACAGTATAATCAAATAAATATAATTAAAGTAATCTCTGTGGATTACCTTAATACATCCATCCTTTAAACTTCCCACTTTTGTCAAAATAGATGATGGGTGGATGATGGTTTTGCACATTTGTATCTATAAGTCACAACACTGATCAATAACCTTTATAAAGAAAAGTGGAAACGACCTCAGATATGCTGATAAAAGACGAGATACCCAAAACTGCTGGAAAACATCCAGAATCTATGAATATGTTAATATTTCAAAAGTTGACCTCAGTGATTGTGCACTGGAGGCTTCAAGTTTCCACATCACTACTTGTGTAAGTTACATACTGAACCACGATTGGCTCCAAACTAGTTGTGATGTCACAAATCCTGCTCGTAGGTTCACATGTTAAACTGAGATTTAAATTGAACTCAGAGAAACTTTCAACTCTCAGCAGATGAATGTGAAAACAGACTCTGCACAGAGAAGAGAGCAACTTCCAACTTAATAAATAAAGAAATTAAACATTTTTTGGGTTGAGGGACTTTACATCGTGCAGCGGACAGAAGTTTTTTCCACCCAAATTCTTGGAAGATTCTGGAAATACCCTCAGTAAGTTTAGTAGGGCTGCAACTAACGATAATTTTCATTATCGATTATTCTCTTGACTAATCAACTAGTCGCTGGTCTATAAAATGTCAGAAAATGGTGAAAAATGTCAATCACTGTTTCCCAAAGCCAAAGATGACGTCCACAACCCCAAAATATTCAGTTGACTGTCATAGAGGACTAAAGAATCAGAAAATATTCACATTTAAGAAGCTGGAAACAGAGAATTATGACTTTTTTGCTTTACCTAAAAGAATGAATCAAAATAGTTGGCGATTAACTCAATAGCATGCAACCAATCGATTAATAGTTGCAACTATAAAGTTTTGTTAAAGGAGAAGCAAGCTCCTGATTCATCTTATCTATGTACATTTGAGACAAATATCACAAGTCCAGCAGCAGCAGCAGCAGCAGCATCCTTCTGCATGAACACCTGTGAGCGTCTGCACCTGCCTGCAGTCCTTTGTATCTCATTCACACAGAAAAAAAAACAAAACAGCAGACGTATCTTTTGTCCTCCACATATCAACCTGTGGACACACCCAGCAGCAGCAACAGCAACAGCAACAGCAACAGCAGGGGAGACAAAAGACAAAAGGGGAAACAGGTCGTGGCACTCAGAGGACTCACCCCCCCCTCCTCACTTTACTTGTAGGACTGGAAATGCTGGAGTGACCTGATCATTCCCAAAGATAACTGAGTTGAAGTTAAAAAAAAAAAATGAAACAGCAAAACCAGAATTAAATCCCTGCCTCAGTATGTAATCTGCCAGACAAGCTGCCTGGAGGAAGGTGAATGTTAGTGTAGAAGAATATTATTGTGGAAAGATACAAGAAAACCTGCCTGACAGGTTTCCACAGAGCAGCAAAGACTGAGAGATTCAGATCTCTGGGAGCAAGTTGAGGAGAAGAAATGTGCTGCTTGTTATTTATTTTTTTTTTTTTTTTTTTTTTGAGGGCTGAAACTCTCAGCTGAGAGATCTTTTCATGTGAAAACAAGAATGCAGCTCAGAAATACAAAAACAGATTCCGATTAACCAGGATAGAAGCTGAAATTCATTAATTCCCCTGAAGCGTAAAGACATGAAGGCGCGCGTCTTCAGTCGATTCACCGATTTCTACTCATCAGCATTTATCAGATTAAAGCTCCACAACAACAGAAAGGCAGAGAAGTGAAAGTTTCCTCTTTTAAACCGACAGACACAGTCAGCTGTACGTGTCCTCGGTGTTAAATGAAACGTCCTCGCAGCGTCGCTCCAAACGCGTCAATCCGCATGTTTTTATTTATTTATTTATTTATTTTTTACCTTTGATGTAGTTAGATGTGGTGTCATCCAGCAGACTGGACGCGGAGATCCCCATGGTGCTGCTGCCGGGAGAGGATCCACAGGTAGGGTTCAGTCCTCAGGTACAAACAGCGTCACATCGATCTGCAGCAGCCGTGAAGGAGGGAGGGAAGGAGGGAGGGAGGGAGGAACACGCCCTCCTCATCCTCCTCCTCCTCCTCCTCTTCCTCTGAACACTGTGTCATTCAGTGACGCTCAGACACACGACAGCTCACATTTTTATCCCCAAAGGTGTCTGATAATCAGCCACGATGCTCCGCTGCTCTCCGACTAATTATGTTATCCAGCAGTGATTTGATTATATTCAATTAATTCATAGACTACAAAAAGAAAACCATAATAATCTGGGGCGAGATGGAAAACGGATGGAAAGCAACTAAGTACATTTACTTAAGTATTTCCATGTGATGCTACTTTCTACATTTCAGAGGGAAATATTGTACTTTCTACTCCACTACATTTATTTGACAGTTTTAGTTACTTTTCAGATGAAGATTTGACACAATGGATAATATAACAAGCTTTTAAAATACAACACATTGTTAAAGATGAAACCAGTGGTTTCCAACCTTTTTGGCTTTTGACGTCTTACAAAAAGCAGTGTGTAGTCGGGGTCACATTTCACATGTCTATGAGTTGTTAACAGCTCCACCAAATAGTGATTTTTCCCTCTAAACTTGTAATAGAAATCTCACATATCTCACAACTTTTTTTACAAATGTTTTAAATATAAGCACAATTATAACAATAATATAGACAGAAAAAAACTTGAGGTGAAGTCTGGAAAAATGACCTGAGTGATGTCATAGTGATGTCATCATAACAATTAGGGCTGCAATTAGTGGTTATTGTCATTATTGATTAATCTGCTGTTTATTGTATCTTAGACTTCTAGTTGTCAGGAAATAATGAAGAATGTGAGTCATAATTTCACACAAGTCAAGGAGAGTTAATAAAATGTCCAAAAACCCAAAGATGTTCAGTTTACTGTCATATATGACACATGAGAGCAGGGCAGGTTTGGGCATTTTTGTTTGAAAAAATGACTAAAACGATTATCAAAATAGTTGTCGATTAATTTCCTGTTAATCTACTAATCGATTAATTGACTAATCGTTACAGCTCTAATAAAACAATAAGTGTAACAGTCTGAAGGAGAAGCTGCAGCAGGTCTTGTTTTTGCTGACCTCCAGTGGTCCAACTCCTCACTGCAGCTCTGTACAGGTGAACTATTATAACTAACTATTATAACAATTCAACAAAATCTCCCAAGAACAAAGCAAAGAAAACAAATTGAAATGAAAATGAATAAAAAATAAACTGAAACCAAAAAAATGACCTTAAAGGTAAAACTTAGTTTGCCGTCACTTTTTTCAGTTTTGCTGCTGAATCTTTAAATTTCAGCTAGTTGTTGGGAGGGAAATAATAGAAGCTGTACTGAAATGGTTTCTTCCTATAGATAACCGATACCTCCAGCCGGTGTGGATAAGGCAATGACAGACAGCTGTCATCTACCTTGAACGTAGTTCCCAAAATCTACACGCAAGACCATCTGAGCCTTGTTTAGGGAACCAGATTCAGCCTGGCTCCTATAATCACCAGCTGTCATTGAACCACTACCAACGGGCCTATTTAGTCAGGAATCCTAACAACCGGGATCACAACAAAGTATATTGGTGCAAATAAGTGTTGGAGGTTTGAAAGTCCTCCAAGAGCCTTTTAACAGGTCGTCTCTGGAGGAGGCTCTGACACTCTGACAGTCAAGGGCAGCTAACAGTTTAGCCAATTAAACCCTGAATAATACATTTCTCATCCTAATTCTGTTCTGAAATCATACATTTATCACTATGTACTGCAGGATGTTGACCTCAGTCATTAAATCTGAGCCTTCCTGTTATTCAATAAACACTACAAGTTTATCCTTAACAAATTTCATCATAATTTTTTAATCTAATTAAATTTAAAACTAATGTCAGCTGTTCCCAAAGGAGGCATCTTTGCTTAACTTAAATGAACACCAGAAGACCTCAGAGATGAGCACAAGTCAGGAACTTTGGTTGGAGTGTATAAAAATACAAACCAGTTTTATTTGGTAAGATGGAAAAAGTAAAACACGAAAACTTGAGCAAAAAGTTAAAATGCAAAAAGACTAAAGAGAGTCTCAAAGAGATCTCTCAAGCCATAAGGAAAAAGGAACCCCGAGTCTCTCCTGGCTTTTCTTTTTATAACTCTACAACTTCCTCTTATTTGTATAACCATATATCATCAATCTCCAGGATGTCTATCGCACACAAAATAGTTTCTTCAGCTGTCACTTACATCACACACTGTGTTTCTGATGTTTGTTTAGTCATTCTTGACAGTTCAGATCTAGTTCAGTACAAGTAAATTCCCCACAAATGGTGCAAGACATTAAACTGTATTCAATTTGTCACCAATTAGAATTCAATAAAATAGTCAGAAGGCTTGAGTAGAGTTTGTCTCGGCCACATATAGTAGAGCTTTCAGCACCACTTGTTACACTTTGGACCACTGACCTGACCCTCCAAAAGTGATTTGCCACTGAGGACGCAGCCCTGTTACGCTCGTCCACACGAGAGCTTTGTGTCAGAACTGAAAAATTAAGCAATGACTGCAAAATACAAATCAAATGTTTCACTCTTGTACAAAAGTTTTCGTTTGGTGACCCTCTGACATCACATCCCTCAGAAATCCACAAGATTCAGGTTTTGCAGAAAGATTTTATTATGGTTTTATAAGACAAGAAAGACATAAAAATACAAGTAATAAGCTAAAAAAAAAAAAAAAAAGAAAAAAATGGCAAACTTGTACCATATAAATTTTCAAGAGCAATCTAAAATAAAATAAATAGAGAAACAGAGGATAAAATGGGCTCATCTGTGCTGCAGGATCAGTTTGGTTTTTTAGTCAAAGTCTTCATCAGTTTTGGTTTCTGATTTAAGAGTTTTTTTACTTTGTTCTAGTAAAAGCTTGTCTGAACAGAAAGCAGTCGGCGGGTATTTAAGATATCAGTGCAGTAGTCAGAACTTGATAGAAAACAGCAGCGGCGGAGTCAAAATGAGACATAAGTCCACCTCAGTCCTGCTCATTTTTTTTTTACGTCACTCACACCGTTTTCTCTGTGCTCACACTCGTCTGAGTGGCGGTGGCGTTGGGGACGCTGTATTTGGTGAGGACAGATTTAAACTGCACCAGCGTGGCGTCGGTCCGAACCCCCGTCGGGTCGAAGTGAGTCCGACTCACCCTGAAGCCGGCCTCCGTCAGGTACTGGAGGAATTTGTTCAACCTGTACAGAGAAACATCAAGTCAAATTATAGAGACTTAGAACTTTAGTCAGCACTAAAAACACTGTAACGTTGAAAGATACCGACTTGATTTGACTCATTTGGACGCTGACGCTTCATATATGCTTCAGATAAACTTTTAAATACATGTTTGCACAGAAGGAGGACTGGGGATTTTGTCACTTACATTGAACAAATGAACAGGAGGAATGATTAAAGCAAGAAAAACAGGTTTTAATGTCCATTTGGACGCCTGATTGTTGTTTTAAGACAGACTTAAAAAACCTGTCCTTTAAAATCACATCTGTGTGTAACTGGGAGGACATTTTGTCTAATAATTCATGTTTTTAATTTCTTAAATTTGGGATGAAAACAAGTTTTATATGAACGGCCACATTTCAGCACTGGGCTGTACTGGAAAACAGTTCACTAACTGCTACACACCCAGAGGAAACCCAGAGGCAAAGAGGTCAGAGGTCACTCACTTGGGCATGTTCATGCCTCGGATGCTGTGGCGGTGGATGCTGTAGTAGAAAGGCGGATGTTCCAGAGACGCATCAGGCTTCAGCTTCTTCACGACATTCCCCGACTCCTCTCCGCTCTTCCTCTTTCCTGCAGAGAAACAAGAAATTATCTCTTAACAGAGAGACTGTGTTCAAACCCACAAAACTTTACTTTCAATTCAGGTGGAGATCCAAATAATTCCAAAGATACCAAAAATGTCAGAGTGAACTTTGGGGATATGTGTATGAAATGAACAGAATATTTCCATTTGATGTGATGGTGCAGCCATTGAAAAATAAGCAGATATTGAATACATAATATGAGAAACTGTCACACAATGTAGGAAAAGAGGGTGTTTCCTGGATTAAAAGACACTCAAGAAGAAACTTAAGGGTGAAATTAGGAGTTCAAGAGGTTAAAGATCAAATCTAGGTTTTCACTTCGATGTCAAGTCTCTGCCATCTAGTGGACAGAAGTAGAACTACAAGGACAAAAGCTCAGTTAATTATGAGACTCACCAGACTGATCAGCAGGTCCCGACTCCTCTCCACTCTGTAAAGTCTTAATGACGACTCCGCACTCCACTGCAGAGAACATCACATCATTCTGTCAACATGGGTTTTGGTCATTTTGTCACACAGACATCAGAGCAGAGAGGGAGAGGTTGTGGTTTTACCCTGGTTGGTGAGAGCAGACGGTCCGTGGACTAAAGACTTGAGAGTCGTGCACTCAGACTCACAGATCAGAGATTTGACGAGTGGCTGGATGTCGTCCATGCTGTGTTTCACCGCCGCTGACAGCATCCTCCTCAGGAAGCCTGTGTTAAACAGAGGGCCGGCCCTGCACACACACACACACACACACACCTGTAACTGTACTATACATGTGAGGATTATCATCATTCTCTAGCTTTTACAGTTTTTTATGATTGGTTACCTGCACTGAGTCCACACGTTTAATCTCCTCACACAGTCGACACAACAGCAACAATTATGGATCAAACTGTGACACAAACCCTAACCCTAACCGTCTAACCCCTTAACCCTAATGCCCTAACCATAATCCTAACCCCCTAACCATAACCCTAACCCTAGCCCTAATGCCCTAACCATAACTCTAACCCCTAACCATAACCATAACCCTAACCCCCTAGCCCTAACCATAACCCTAACCCCCTAACCATAACCCTCTAACCCTAATGCCCTAACCATAACTCTTACCCCAACCCCCTAACCATAACCCTAACCCCTTAACCCCCTAACCATAACCCGTAATGCCCTAACCATAACTCTAACCCCCTAACCATAACCCTAACCCTAGCCCTAATGCCCTAACCATAACCCTAATCCCCTAACCCTAATGCCCTAACCATAACCATAACCCCCTAACTATAACCCTAACGCCCTAACCCTAATGTCCTAACCATAACCATAACCCCCTAACTATAACCCTAACGCCCTAACCCTAATGTCCTTACCATAACCCTAACCCTAGCCCTAATGCCCTAACCATAACCCTAACCCCCTAACCATAACCCTAATGCCCTAACCATAACCATAACCCTAGCCCTAATGCCCTAACATAACCCTAACCCTAATGCCCTAACCCTAATGCCCTAACCCTAACCCCCAAACCCTAATGCCCTAACTATAACTCTAACGCCCTAACCCTAATGTCCTTACCATAACCCTATCCCCCTAACCCTAATGCCCTAACCATAACCCTAACCCCCTAACCCTAGCCCTAACCCTAATGCCCTAACCATAACCCCTAACCCTAACACCCTAACCTTAATGCCCTAACCATAACCCTAACCCCCTAACCCTAGCCCTAACCCTAATGCCCTAACCCTAACCATAACCCCCTAACCCTAACCATTGTTTTCACATAGAAAACGTTCAGTGACTACAGCAGGGGTATTCAACTAAAATTTAAAGAGGTCCAGTTAGAGAAAATTTCTTGAAGCAAAGGTCCGGCAGATCATAATGTCTTAACTATTTAGTGTGATATATATTTAAGTGGCCTTGTAGTTGTATCAACATCTGCATGTAATCAATACCTGACTGTCAAATCAAATGAATTCAGTACAATTCAGAAACTTTTTGACAATATTTATTGTCACGTAACATAGAACTGAACATATCTGTATGACTGCTGATATGTTTAATGTAATAATAATAATAATGATCTCATCTACTAAATAAAATAGGGCTGCATTTGAAAATAAGAGAAAATAAATAAAATGTTCAAATAAATTGCTTAACTTCAGAATTTCCCCTTTTCTGTTTCACATCTCGTCTTCTCAACCTTCACCGTCTACCGTAAAGACTACAAAAGCTGCGCCAGTTAAAATAGAAGCTCCCCGTCAGGTTTTAAATCATAACCTTCTGTCTTGGCTGTAGGTCTGGGTCCGTATGGGACAGTTTCTGGGTCCGGACCGTGGTCCGCCAGTTAGTGACCTCTGGACCACAGCCTTCAAATGTCAATACTTTTCTCACTCAAACACAAACAAGCAACAAAACTCTGTTTATCTGCAGCACATTTTACACACGTTTACATCCTCACTTCCGAACTCTTCAGCTCATGTTCAAACACTAACATGTGTTCACATGGATCATAACCACACTGAAATACATCTTGTTTATGTAAAGAGTAAATCACACGTGACAAAAAGAGATTTGTTCAGTGTTTGAGGAGGTGGATCTGCTTTATATCTACAGGAATCATTTGTGTTGTGATGTTAACTTAGGGCTGAGTGATATGGGCAAAATCAAAGATCATATATTGGTGCTTTCACAACATATTTACAGTAATGTGGGTATAATGACTATGTGGATAAAGGGAAATAATAGAAAAGCTAGAACAGTCACTTTACTGTAGTGCAGCCTTTAAAATAAGGAACTTATGCCATATCACAATATTACAATGTCCAAAATTTAAGACGATATCTAGTCTCACATCACGATATCAGTATATTAACCGGCCCTAACAGTTTTAGCTTTTTACTGAAGTTAGAAGAAAAACGGTTTAAAAATATCTCAAAGTCAAAATTAAGAACATATGTGCGCTTATCAAACTTCAAATCAGATGTTACATCTAGTTTATGCTCAAGTTCTTTAGTTGCACAGTTGAGAGCTGCTGTTCTATTGAGGAGGAAAACAGATGTTGTTAAGAAGAAGATGATTTAATATTCCTTGAAAGGTCTCAACAAAGCCCTGAAATATTCTGGTGTACAAACGTTCAAATACTGGAATTAATTCTGACGTCTTTAACTTGTTAACTTTGTCTCAAAAGCCTGTAAAAGAAGGCAAGATGGACTTTTAATTATTATTGATTTTGATTTCTCCAGCACTATACAGTAAATGTTTCTGACAGTGATTTATTAATTTTATTTTAGACAGTGATCTGAAAATATGAAAGTTGCTTCTCTATTTTTAGACTTTTCATCTGTTTCAGGAGTTTTCAGGTGACACTGAGAGGTTTACCATAACGGTCCCAGCTGCACCGCCGTCTTTCCAGGCAGACTTCCATGACAGTTACAGGGCAGCGTGTCTGGAGGAAACACACAAGGATCACAACATAATTTACTTTCCACAGTTACTGCAGCTTTCTCCATCTCTGCAGAAGAGGAGCATTACAGAACGGCAGGCAAAGAGAAACTGATCAGACGTTTGTAGTTCAGCTGGCTCACTGAATAATCTTAGTTAGTTACAGCTGAGAAGAAGAGTTAAGAAGCCAAAACTCTGCCTTTGACTGTATTTTTTTTTTTTTGTCAGCTGAGAAGCCAAAACGGTTGATGACTAAACATAAAACTTTTTTTTATAGCTTAAACACATGCAGGAACCAGTCGTACAAACAAATTGTTTCAGCTCCTCTAATACGACTGCTGACACTGCTGGTTTCTGACAGCAGCAAAATTCTTCTTTTCACTCTTTTCTGGGAACATTTTTGTGAATGAAACTCGCCGAGCGGAGCAGGTCGACATTTTAGGGGGGCGTCTGTCTGTGATGCTAATGATGATGGAATCTCAGAGATTTAGGAGTAAATAGAAAAATGTTCTTGCATGAAGCCTGATGTCAATAATGAAAGTTAGAAATTGAAATCATGGCTCTTAAGATTAAAAACAAGAGGGTAGATCCCCTTTTATAACTCACCACAATCTTTACTACTAATTACTAGTTTACTCTTATTAATTCCTCTTGATTATAGGAAGAGAATACAGATAGACCATTTATTGACAAATTTTATAGACCCTTTTTATTTATCTATCTTATTCAGTATTATTATTTACTTTTAAAAAAAAATCATTTTCTCTTTTTGGTCTGGCTTAAAATCTCTCTTTTTATTGTATAATTGTATTGTATGACATTCTTATGAATTTATATTTCTTTCTGTTATATTTTATACGATCTGTCATGACTGGTTTTCTAAGTTTCGATCATTAAAAACACAATAAAAACTGTTTAAAAAAAAAAAAGAAATTGTACTCAAATTGTGATTTTGATATAAAATGAAGTGATCGTTCATGATGGAAGCTTCCTGAATGTCTTTCTCCTTTTAGTTGATACTATAAAAAACCGTCAGTAAAAACACACATTCCTCTACTTTAAGGTGCAATAAACAACATTCAGCCTCACTGGATGTCAGCAAACAACTATTTGCTATGATATAGTGGAGTAATGGCGTCCTGAGCAGAGAATGAAGTCATGACTCCCTCTGCGTCTGTTGTTATCCGAGTCTCTCTGCTCTTTGTTTTGCCACACCCAAGACACATTGAGGACAGATTGAGATCCGATCACTCAGATCACATTCGGAGGAGGTCTGGGCCGCATGTGGCCACATTCATTTAGCAGTGTAAACGCAATGCATCCTGGGCCACATTGAAGGACCGCCTACTCAACTGACGTCCTCTATTTTCAGACAGACTAGACACAGGACTCTCCGTCCAAAACTGTTCGACTTGTCTGATGACAGGATAAACAAATTATTTTGTTTTTCATGTGAATTAAAAACGTAACCCACCTCCCGTTTTTACCTGTTTTTCTCGTTCCCCTAACCGGTTTCCCTCGAATAACCAACGAATTTGGTCTTTGAAAACGGAAATGATGTCCTTGTTTATTTGCATATAGAGCTGGGAAGTGAGATCCGATCACAAGTGGTCACTCAGGACGCATATGGAGACGTATGTTAATACCAGTGTAAACAGGGCCTGAGTCCCTCCATGTCCACCGTGTCCATTTCCAACATGGCGGCCGCTTCACAAACTTTGTCAACTTCCAGTTAAACAGTCCAGTAAAATATGTTTCTGCAAACATTTCTGCCACACAGTAACAGAATCTTGATCCGTGTTTGATCAGCTCTGCCTAGTTTGACAGTTTGATCTGAGTTTAAGGAGCCGTTGTGTGTTTCTTTTTTTTTTTTTTTTTTCGAACTTTACTGAGTAAAGGAAACACACATTTGTTTTGGTCTAAGATGCTGGTGTTAGTGCGACATCTAGTGGGGCTGAATGTCATATGTAGAACCTTTTAAAAAATATGCTGCAGTATCACATCGAGCGTGCTTCCTCTGTGCAGATGTGAAGTTTCTATAACGGACACCGCTCTTGTCGAACTCACCGTCCACCATGTTTCCTAGTTTGAGGAAGACTCTCTCCTCGCACCACTGACAGTGAACCAGTTTCCGTAACTTCTTGGTGGACTCGTCCGCCGGCGTGGGACCTCTGATGACTCTCACCACCACCAGGACGAAATGCTCCACCGCCACCGCCAGCAGCACCTCGATGCCTTTGTTACATCGGGCTGCCGCTCTGGAGAGTACAGACAGCGAGGAGTCAGGATGGTTTTTTCTCCAGTTTTAAGTATCACATTTAGAACAGACATAATAAACACGTCTACCTGGCCACGGTGGCGACCACCATGCGTGCGGCCAACTCTCTGTAGTACTCTGTGCGTACAATGTGGCAGCCGTAGTGACGCAGGGTGACGTTGGGTGACTTGGAGTAGAGCGAGCCCGTGTCTGTAGACGTCACAGAGATGATTCCCATGTTCCGGACGTTCCTGAAGGCAGCGTCCAGGTAGTTCACGGCGGTACCAAACGGATCCAAGTGACTGAAAGAGATAAAGTGATTAAATTAACAGCATATACAGTATTTACGATATTTTTTGTTTTTTTTGTTATGCAAGTTTTAAAAACCCCATCATGCATCCAGCTTAATAAAAGGGATCATAGGGTAAAAAAATGACACCAGAACAGAAAACAAGCCACTAACAACTGTGTCTGACTTTTAAGGACGAGTTCACAATTTATTAAGTCAACAGTCAGGAGCCTATATGAACATTAAAGCTGTTTTTCTTGCTGTAATCATTCCTCCTGTTCATACTGACCATTAGAAGATTCCTTCATAATGACCTTACTATGGATGTGACAAAATCCACAGTCCTCCTTCTGTACAAGAAATGTATTTAAAAGTTTATCTGAAGCTAACATGAAGGTTCAGCGTCCAAATGAGTCAAATCAAGTAGATATCTTTCAATGTTACAGTCTTTCTAGTTACAAAAATCCCCCTTTGTGTTTCTCTGTTGAGCTGCAGTTGAAGGACAGTAACAAAAAGAGGAAATTTGGCATTAAAATGACTAACTGTGGAAGAAATTCACTTTATTTGTCTAACTCAGATGGCTGAAGACTTCAGATTAAATAAAAAAAATTTAAAAAACATTTTTGCGCAAAACACAGACTGGATTTTGTTGCTCATCAAAAAAAACCTTCCTACAGCTTTCAGCGTCACTGAAAGCTGTCACTGAAAGCTATATTGGCCATGAAAAAAGGTTTTTTTTTCATGGCCAATATAGAATGATTACAGCAAGAAAAACCTGCATTTGGGTGCCTGAATATTGTTTAAAGAAAATACAGAAAATTCCAAGATATCCTTAAAATATGATAAATGTGAGGTTTTTCTTTATTTTCTAATTCTATTTTGAATTTTTGTGTTTTTTTCTAGACTGTAATGTGTCTATTTTTCAGTTAGACGGTGCAGTTTAACAAATATTACACACTAAAGGCTAAATTATCACTATAATGTAACGTACTCTTCTTCACCCAACTAGTGTCAGAAAGTATTGATAAAGGACTTTAAATAATCAGAATAATAAGCTTGATCAAATCTTCCCACTCACATGTAGTCAAAGGGCCGCAGATGCATGATGACGTTAGCGTCCATCTTGGCGACCTCCACTGTAGCTATGGGTACCCCCTCTACTTCTCCACCGGCCCCGTCGGGCCCCCGGGGGCCTCGTGAACTTCCGTCCACTCGGATATGGTTGAGCTGACAGTTCTCTTTGATCATTTTGACGCACGTGTCGCTGATATCCGTTATGGTCACTTTGACTGCGTTACGAAG
The DNA here is from genome assembly GCF_963924715.1 of Thunnus thynnus. Lineage (NCBI taxonomy): Eukaryota > Metazoa > Chordata > Actinopteri > Scombriformes > Scombridae > Thunnus > Thunnus thynnus. Next base: position 2,342,961 of record NC_089524.1, on the reverse strand, counting down.
GTGCTTCGCCCACTGGAGGCCCATAATCCCTGAGAGACAGAGAAGAAGAAGGAGTGTGTGAGTCTGAGAGCGTTAAATGTTTAGACTTTCTACAACTTTATCTTCACTACAAAGAAACATTTGTCTGAACACGACATTCATTCTGAGATTCTTCAAAGCTTTAAGCAGCTACAACTAAAATCTTTATAATATCAATGTATGAGTTGACAGTGTGTAATATGTTAGAGAGAATTATCAATGACTCTGCAGCTCCTCTTGCTTTTACGGAGCTTTATAGTGAGTTTCAGCTCATTGTTTAACCATCTGGCTGCAACTTTACTGTTTTGGTTCACTCTCAGCGCTCTCATATCGTCATTTTCAGAGAAAAAGCTGTAAAAAGCCGCTGTGCACTACCTGCTCATCACCAAACGGCAAACAGACACAGTTAGCTGTAGACTAGCTGGTGAACATAGTGGAGCATTTAGCAGCTAAAGAGCCAGATATTTCCCTCAGGAGTTGGTAGAGAGTAAAAACAGAGCTAAAAGAGAATGAATATTGGACTTACATCCACCAGGTGGACAGAAAAACCACTCAAGATGAATGATAATGTTGCTTTGTCACCAGTGTCGGGCAATAATGTGATTACTTTAGTGTAAAGGATTTCTAATTTGAAGATCTGTAATTACATTACAGTTACTAATTCCAGCAACTAACTTCTCATTATCGATTAATCTGCCAGTTAATTGTGCATTAATTGTTCATAAAATGTCAGAAAATTGTAAAATTTCCCACAGCCCAACTGACTCCTCAGATGTCTTGTTTTCTTCAACCAACAGACCAAAACCCCAATAATATTTAGTTTACTATCATGCATGACAACAAAGAGCATCAAATCTTCACATCTGAGAAGAATTTAGCTTTAAAAAAAATGACTGAAATGATTATTTGGTTCTCAAAATAGTTGCAAATTTATGTTCTGTCGACTGAATAATTGACTAATCGTTGCAGCTTTACATGTATTAATGGTTTGCAGGATTACAGTAGATGTTTTCTGTCCCACCTGTGGCTCCAAAAGCATCCAGACACTCCAACGGGTTTCTCTCTTCAGCCAGAACAGCCAGCGAACAAAACACCAGCTGCCTGAAACACACACAAAAAAAACCCTCAATGTATGTTCACAGTCAGTGTTAAAGATAAATTCATAAAGCAGAAATATGTCTTGTTTCATCATGAATGTGAGCGCTGCTGCTGACCTGTTGATCTTCATCTTGCGGTTGAAGTAGGTGTCGCTCTTCTGCGGCGTGGTGTGGTTCGGGAGGAGCTGGACGTTGGTTCCCAGTTCTTTCATGATTTCGTACGCCTGACCAGACGGAGCTGTTGACACATTAAAAGAGACATTAAAGCACACTGAAGGATTGTCACTATATCAGTACTTTTTACATTTATATTTATCTACATAACGATTATCGTATTTTATTTATGTCTGTATTGCTTGACTGTGTTTTGTTGCTTCGTGTTGCTTGCAGCTGTATACGCCAAAATGGTGTTTGTTGCTGCTGTATTGTTTTGTTTATGGTGTCTTGTTGTCTTCGTTCTGTACATTTTATCATTTTCTATGTTTCAAAACATCTCGTCAAAGGGCTGCAGTTGAAAATTAGCCAGCTGGCTAACGCTGGCACTTTTACAGAGATGTTGATTTAAAGGTATAATATGTAATTATTCCACATTAAAATGTCTAAAAACAACTAGACCTATGTTATATATGTTGTTGAGTTGTGTACTTACATTATCTCAAATGTTTCAAACAATTTTCAAACCCAGAGAAATCTGTAATTTAATCAAAGTAACGGACCGTTTCATTTGGTCGCCTGTCGATGGCGTCATACCTCCTCTACCAAAGAGTAAACACACACAAGATGCATACGGCGGCGCTGTGTTTGTCCGCTACAATGGCGTCTACCAAAGAGTAACTTACACACATACAAGATAATACATCGGCGTTGTGGTTGTTCCACAGAAACTGTTATAAATTGGCTTTTATTCAGTTTTAAGCCACATTTTCATGATAAATTTAGGTCGCTTTTAACTATATCTTTTAGCCGGATGACGGATTTTAGTCATTGGATGTCTGGATCTAAAGTTATCAGAGAAATAAACTGGGCAAACGTTAGCAGCAGCTCGGCTAACAGCCCCTCCAGGAAGTCCGGTGGTCACCAAACATCGTCAGAGAAATATTGATTTTTTTTTTTTTTTTTTTTTTTTTTTTTTAGGTAAAACAGCTTTAATTAGTATTTTAATGATTTTAATCTGCGTGTACGTTTGTTCTGGAGAGGAGGAGACCTCTGCGGGTAAAAACATCCCGAATGATGAACACTGGAGTAATCCTATCCCGGTGAAGCTGGTTATTTAACAACGAAGACAACAACTCCCATGATCCCTTGCTACTTCACACCATCATCACACTCTGTCTTTTGTTATTGTTTTGATTGAGACCCCTAGCGGCTGAAATTACATATTGTGCATTTAATGTGTGTCGTCCTTCCAAATAAAGAAATGAAATATTGTTGCTTGGGGATGTCCACGCGTTAGCCAAACTTTGAGCTCAAACTGGTGCCTCAACAGACGGAGGCAGAACTGAGGAAGGGTCTGGATGAGGAGATCTGGAGCACATGAATGTAGTAAAAGCTTTTTAATAGCAGCTTCGACATAAAACAGGTGACCCGGTGGTTCCTCTCAGGTATTCTGGCTCGGTAACATGAGGTGCGTCTGCTGGGAATTGTAAGCCCTTTTAATAAATCCTCCCTCGGACAGACGGCTTTTTCTGTTCCGAAGGATCAACATGTGGAATCATTTTAAACTCAGATTGAAACAGTTTTTAAAGGTGGGATCAGTCATGTAGTCATGAGTGATATGGTGCTTATGGTTTTATGATACTTTTATGGTATCACTGTTAGCGTCTTGTGCTATTCTGTACTTTTTTGTTGAGATTTGTGCTTAAATGTGTGTTTTGTTGAGTCTTGTGCAGTTCCATATGTATTTTACTGTTGAGTTTTATGTATTTTAAAAGGCCCATCTAGGGATGTGTATTGCAAACTTGCAAGCTTAGGCTATAAATGCTGTGGTATGTGGCATTAGTTCATGCTATATACTTGTCCCTATACAAATGAATATTCAATAAATTAAGGTAACCAAAGTTTTAGAGAGGGCTGCAACTAAAGATTAGTGTCATTATTGCCTAATCTGCCAATTATTTTCTTGATTAATCATTTTTTTTCCATAAAATGTCAAAAAATTATGTCTTAGAGCTCATGGTGACGTCAAAATGTCTTGTCTGATCAACAGTCCAAAACCCAAAGATATTCAGTTTATTATCATGTACGACACAGAAAAGCTTCAAATCCTCACGTTCGAGATGTTGTCACTAGCAACTTTGTATTTTCCCTTTAAAAAAAACAATTATTCCATTATTAAAATAGTTTTCTGTTGATCGAATAATCAATTAATCAACTAATTGTTGCAGCTCTAGTTCCAGACAACATCTAGTCTGATTATGTGAGCTGTAGGATTTGACTAAATAGCTGAAGTAGCCCTTTAATGAACCGTCCAGCTTCTTGCTGCCGGAGCACATGTGTGCTGAGATGTCAGTGTTTATTACCTGGCTCCTCAAACGGTACATCTGAGCTCCCGCTGTAGCTGGCCTCAGTCTCTCCTTTGTTGACGTGGCGTTTCAGGTGGCTGATCATGTCGGTCTTACGGGCGATGGTGACCGAACACACCACACAGTGATAGTGAGCCACGTGTCTGCCTGACGCCTGGAGGGGATCATATAAAAAAAATAAAAACAAAAGAACTGCAGCTACAGTACTTCTCCATGGCAGGAACACAGATTTTATCCAAAATGTTTCTCACAGAGCGGTTTATACGATATGCAGATTATTTTACGGGTCCTGCAGTTTCCTAAAGCAATTTAACTGTAAAATCTTAGCAAGTTTCCTGGTTAGGATGATTTAATTTAGTAGAAATCATGAAGAAAATGGAGGAAGTGTTGTAATCTTCAAGTTGATTGAGTTATTTTTTAGTGTAATTAATGAATTCATTCATTCAAACCTTTATTTATTTAGACCGCTGAGAGCAAGCTCTCTCTTACATGAATGACCTGATTACAATATAAGTATAAAGTATAAGAAACAATTAAGATAATTGGCAAATATAAAAGAAAATACAAACAGATAATATAAAAATATATTAAAGCAATAAAAAGCAATATATGCACATTAAAGTTAAAGCTGAATTAATGCACACTGCCCTGTGTCAGCTAAAAGAGATTTAAAATGATTAAAAAGGGATTAGCTCGTCTAATATTAATATCCTCTGCCAGTTGTTCCACTTGTGTGGAGAAGAATATTTATCCAGTTTCCCAACGTCAGCGCTAACACGTTGATTTAATAGTTTTGGGACCTGCTGCAGTGTGAATTTGAGCTATAGTTAATTAATTAATCGCCAACTATTTTGATACGTGATTAATCGTTTGTACAAATTCCAGCTTCTTAAACGTGAATAATATTCTGATTTCTTTAGTCCTCTGTAAACTGAAGATTTTTGAGTTGTGGACAAAACAAGACATTTGATGATGTCATCTTGGTCTTTGGGAACCAGTGATCGACATTTTATAGACCAAGCAACTAATCAATTAACCAAGAAAATAATTGACAGATTAATCGATAATGAAAATAATCGTTAGTTGCAGCCTGTAATGTAACCGAGAGTCTTTCACTCAGTGCACAAATCTTGCAAAAAAACTAAATTTTCAGTCAAAAGAACGATAAAGTTGTTCTTCATATGACGAGTGAAGTAGGTGAGATACAATCTGAATTAAGTTTTTCACTGTGATTAAAAATTACAGGGAGGTTTTTCAATAAAACATGAATATTTACTTGAGTTTCAACGTAGTCTGAGTAATTTTCTTTATGGGTAACACTTTATTTAGGTCCTTTACTTTTATACTTATTTCCTGGAAATTTTCTAAGTAATTTGCAGGTATAAAACAGTTAATTTTTAGGACATTTTACAGCCTGAAGCTGCTGTTCGAAACTAACGGTAACCTGAGCTGCAGACTGTCTGTGTGTTTGATATCTCACCTGATCTCCGCTGAGGCTGGGCTTCAGGTTTCTGCAGGGCAGGTGGCAGATACACATCCTCTGGCCTGTTAAAGGTCAAAGATCAACAAGAAGAAGGTAAATATACTAATTAAACTGTATGAATGTAGATTTGATTAGTGTCTTCAGATACAGCCTGATTATGTGGCATATGTGGCATATGTGGCCAGAATTATGTGGACATGTTTTACAGGTCGCTTGATTTTATACTTATTCCCTGGAAAATTTCTACGTAATTTTCAGGTATTTTCAGGACATTTTGGTGCAAATTTGGATTCATATATAGTTCTTAATTTTCCACAGTAAATTGAATATATTTGGGTTTTGGACAAAACAAGCAATTTGAAAACACTTTTAGGAATTTGTGATCGGAATTTTTCATTGTTTTGTAACTTTTTATATATCAAACAATTAATTGAAAATGTATAAAAATTTCTACGTAATTTGCAGGTAGGAAATGGTCAGTTTTCAGGACATTTTGGTGCAAATTTGGATTGTTATTTCCTTTTATTTGATAGGGACGATGCAATTTAACATAGTTCCAATACAGAGCATGAAACTGATGTACTGCACAGAGAGTTTATAGCTATTGCTAATTTTCAACTCTTGTCCCTAGTTGGGCTTTACATACATATACAGTGTAATTAAAATACACGGCTTTCATCATCATAAAAGCCACGGTGCATTACAGATATGGAAGTACAATACTGAAAATACATTGATTGTGATGTATAGTTTGAAAGAAAAGGAAAGAAAATAGAAAAATTAACAATACAATTAGCTAAAAATGGGTACAACTCTGGTTTGCTTTTAGCCAGCGCTTAACTTTTGTTGTAAAAGTTTTTATATCTGGAATTAATTTGATTTTAGTTGGTAATGAGTTCCAGAGTTGACAGCCCTGTATGGAGAAGGGTGATTGTCCAAATTTAGATCTACGATATGGTATTTTACAGTTGCCATTCACCATGCTGCTAGTTACTCCGGTACTGTCTTGTCTTTGGATATATCTAGAAAGAGGCTCAGGGGCTAAACTGTTGATACATCTGAAAACTTATCTAAGAAAACAAAAATGAGTAAAGCTCTCAAAACTAAGTAGATTGTATTATTCCAGTATGTGACAGTGATGCCACCGGACAGGTTTTGTATAAGGATGTGAGGTGTCTGATTGTGGATGGTAATGCTTGAGTCCATACTGTCATACAATATTGAGAAATGAGAGAAAAATCATAGCGTGCATAAATAACTGGAGCTGCCTGAGTTGGTATGTAGTGCCTGATTAATTTAAAACAATTAAGATCGGTCTGTACTGCTTTTAAAATCTTCTTTACATGTTTATCATATATATATATATATATATATATGTATATATATAGTTTTTAATTTTCCGTTACATATCGGGATATTACACTGAAAATCTCCAGGAAATTAGTATAAAATAGAGGGACCTGTAAATAAATGAATGGTTGGTTGGACAGTAAATTGAATATATTTGGGTTTTGGACACCTTTAGGAATTTATGACAGCAATTTTCCTTGTTTTGTAACTTTTTATATATCAAACAATTAATCGAGAAAATAATCAGCAGATGAATCGATAGGGAGAATAATCATAATAGTTGCAGCTCTAGTCAGTCGTCTCATATGACAGGAACAGTCTTCCAGGTTTTTGGACGCAGCCTCCACCCGTGCTTCACTTTCTTACCTTCAAACTCTACGAAGACCTTCCAGTGGAGGTTCTGCAGGTGTCGGCGGAGCTTGTGGCTGTAGCAGGCTTTAAACTTCTCCTCAGGACACAGAGGACAAGACTTACGCCCCGCTGGAGGGTGAAAACACACACACAAAAAAAACACAAACACAGAACTTTTATGCCGTGTGAACACTTCGCTTGTTCATTAAGCCGTTTAAAGTTTGGGTTATTTGGTTCGTTTGAGTGCATGTTCATCTCTTTTTATGTTGGTTGTTTGATGACAGAATAAAACCAAACCACAATCAATCTCAAAATGTCCTTTCATTCCCATTTCGTCTTATTATATTTCAATTATTAAGCAGCACAGAGAGACTAATGCGCACTTTCATAACTAGCAGGCTATTACAAGTTTTTACACTGGTTGATAGACCTACATGGTGTTGCATCAGACTATCTATCAGAAAGGTTTTTTATTTATTTATGAACCAGCTGGCCCCTCAGATAATCTGGTTCTTCTGTTTTTAGCATAAAAAGCAGAATGAAACCTACTGCTTTCAACCATTACGCCTATTTTTTTACCTTCCAGAGGATCTGAGAGGAACTGAAAATATTCATATTTTTTTTTTAAACATGGACTAAAAACCCATCTGTTTATCCTGACTTTCATGTAGTGTATCATAATTTTATAGTTTTATTATTATTATGTAATTTATTTTTACAGTTTTATTGTAATCTAGTGTTTTAAAATTTAAATTTGACTTTTATTGTTTGTATTTTCTTTCATTATTTTAACTTCTCTTACCATTTACAGTCATCTTATTAAATTCATTCTTTTAAAGTAGATTTTATTCAATCTTTTTTCTTTCTAACCTATTATTTATGTATTTATTTATTTTACTTACATTTTACAAATCACCTTGTTTTAATTTTTTGGTATTCTACTTGTATCTTATGTGCATTAGTCTCATCATCTATATTAACCATCCTGTGCGTTGAATTCGACTTGTATGAAAGGTGCTATATGAATAAAATTTGATTGATTGATTGATTGATTGATTTTCCACTCACCACCATTGAGGTCGACCAGCAGCTCCAGGCCCTCCAGTTTAGTTTGGATGGAGATGTGTCTCTCTGTTGACAGCAAAGAAAAGCAAAAAATATTTGTCATTTTATTTGTTTTTCAAGTTATTTAAAAAAAAAAAAAAATTGAAAATGTTAAGTTTTAGTCCACGATCCTGTCATGAAATTGACAGTTCAATAAAGTAAACTTATCACTGATGTCCAATGATCAATATAAAACACAAACTGCTGTTATTAAATTACCAGTCATCTATTGATGACCCAGACTGGCAGGAAGTGTGGATCCATGCTATGGAAATATTTATCTGTAGTCAAACTAAATCTACTCAGTTTAGGATTATACAACACACACACATATATATATCACCTGCTCAAAAAAACAATGCTAATGTGTCTCCACTCTGCTGTAATTGTAACTCTCAGACTGGTGATTACATTCACAGTTTCTGGTCATGTGTGTGAAGCTACAAAGCTATTCGTGTGGTATTATGGATGAACTGTGTGTTATTTTTGCTGCTCCAATAGCGTTAGACGCTACGTGCCTCCTACTTGGTCTTCCAGATGGTCATATTATAAATATTAAACACAAGACTTCTATTCAATATTGACTTTTGCTGCCAGGAGGAATATTTTGCTATTTAGGATCAAGGATGCTGCTCCATTAAGAAAAGTCATGACACAATCTTATAATGGAGTTTATCTTTAATGAATACATCTTCACTCCTCAGTGGACGCTTTCTATAAAGTTTGGGACCCAAACTAAAATATATTGGACCCACGCTGTCATCTTCCATATTACAGAGAAAAACCTTGCTATTTGCTCATATATTTATCTCTTTTTTCTCTTCATATTGTCTTTCTCTGCTGTAGGCTGGTCGAGGGTTGGAGGATATTATTCCCATTATTTTTATTTCTTACTCTTACCTACTCATTTTATTTGGAATGTCACGTCTGAGCTGTTATGTAATTAATATATTCTTTAAAAAAAAAAAAAGAAAAAAAGTACCAGTGGTGGTGGAGGGTTTGGTATCAACGTCTGCAGCAGCTTCATTCTTCACCGTCTGGTCTGCAACTTGATCACCAGCTGAAGGAGCGTCTCCACCATCACCGCCTGCAGAGACAGAGACGTAAGAACATTATTCCACCCTAACGGGGCAACTTGAAATACAGAAGTACACAAAGACGATTCTTTTACTGACCTCATTGTTTTTCTATTTTGATTTATGTCAACTGGCTGCTGTAACACTTTAATTTCCCTTTGAGGTTACTGAAGTCTGTCTATCTATCAAACACCTAATTGATTAAGAGTTCAGATTAAGATTTAAGGGTGAGATTAATCAGATTATGTAGACCCAGTGCTAGAAGAAGTACTCATATCCTTTACTTAAGTAAAATAACTAATACAGCAATGTAAAAAATACTCCATTACAAGTAAAAGTCCTGCATAAAAATCATACTACAGTAAAAATACATAAGTATTATGAGCTTGATGTAGTTAAAGTATTGCAGTAAAAGTACATAAGTATTATGAGCTTGATGTAGTTAAAGTATTGCAGTAAAAGTAGTGGTTTGGTCCCTCTGACTGATATATTATTATATATGACATCATTAGATTATTAATAGTGAAGCATCAGTGTTAGAGCAGCATGTTACTGTTGTAGCTGCTGGAGGTGGAGCTAGTTTACACTACTTTATATACAGTTAGCTAGTTTAGTCCAGTGGTTCCCAACCTAGGGGTCGGGCCCCTCCAAAGGGTCAGCAGATAAATCTGAGGGGTCGTGAGATGATTAATGGGAGAGGAAAGAAGAAAAAACAAAGTTCTGATACACAAATCTGTTTTCAGTTTTTGGACTTTTTCTCTAATCTTTGACTTTTTGGTGAAATATTGGATCATTTGAACATTTATTGAAATGAAAGCATGTGAGAAGTTTAGAGGGAAAAATCACTATTTGGTGGAGCTGTTAACAACTCATAGACATGTGAAATGTGACCCCGACTACACACTGCTTTTTGTAAGACGTCAAAAGCCAAAAAGGTTGGAAACCACTGGTTTCATCTTTAACAATGTGTTGTATTTTAAAAGCTTGTTTTATTATCCATTGTGTCAAATCTTCATCTGAAAAGTAACTAAAGCTGTCAAATAAATGTAGTGGAGTAGAAAGTACAATATTTCCCTCTGAAATGTAGAAAGTAGCATCACATGGAAATACTCAAGTAAAGTACAAGTACCTAAAAATGGTACTTAAGTACAGTACTTGAGTAAATGTACTTAGTTACTTTCCACCACTGTGTGGACTAAGATGATTTGGAGGAAATCTGAGGCTGCTGGGGCTCCTGGGTAGTTGCCCGGTTTATAATCCAGACTTGATATCGATCCAACGGCTCCGTGAACATAAAACCGTTAATAACCGGACAGCTCTGCGGTCCTGTAGTGCAGCTCCGTGAAGAGACCGTGTCAACCGAAACTACAGCACACCGCTTATTTTACATTCTGACAAAGCCTGTAAAGAAAACTATACTATAGCAGGCAGCTGGTGGTGACAACGGCTCGGCTAATATTAGCTTCAGCCCTTTTGTCGCTGTTGTTGTTGACTATTTAGGTCCTATGGCGGAGCTCCGTGGTGAGGCCCTCGTTTAGTTCAGCAGTTATAAACTCAAATTCTCCGTGAATTCGTAGCACAGCGCTGATTATGTCCAAACTACGATTTATTGTCTTCTTCACGGTCCTGAAATTAGTGAGCAAACGACAAACGGGTGTAGTTTACTTACGTTTGATATCGACGTCCTCCTGGTGAAGCTGAGCAGCGTCTGCCTCTTTGAGCTCCGCCATTACTAACTACAGCAACATACGCAGGAAATGTTCTGCTGTACGTAAGTTACGTAAAGTGCGCAGTTTTAAAGCGTAAACGGTAAAAAAAAAAAAAAAAAAGCAACAGAGACCGAAACAATTTTTAAAATTGACGTCTTCAATAGTAATCTGTACCCCTTTATTTATATTTTAATTTATTTTTCCTCTGTAATATTTTTTTTTATTGAATGTAAAAAAGCTTCTTGCACAATCCTTTTACCATTTTTTTTTATTTTAAAATAACAACAACAACAACAACAACAACAACAATAATGATGATGATGATGATGATGATGATGATGATGATAATAATAATAATAATAATAATAATAATAATAATAATAATGATAATAATAAGTTCCACCAGGTTCACCTCTTGCCCGAAGACTGGGCAAGAGGTGACCGGGAAGACAACCCCTAAATATCTGCTATATAATAGCAGATATTCCTGTTCGGCATGACATGTAGTCATGCTGTGCAGCGTTTACAGAAGCATATCACAGACCATAGTCACTTGGGAGAAGATGTGCGGTTCTCGATAGAAAAATGTTTCTACATGGACAACTGCCTCCAAAGCCACCCAACAGCCCAAGAAGTAGTTTGCTTGTCGACAAACTACGCCAGCTGCTGAGATGGGTTTGATCTACGACAGTGGGCTAGTCACGTGCCCTGTGTGGTCAAGCATCTTCCCAAGGAAGCCAAGTCAGACAGCTTTGAGTTGTGGCTTTCACAAGACAAAGCAGATGCCCCAGAATTGATCCTCAGCCTTTGCTCGCTCTGCCAAGCTGATACTTTAGGGTACGAGCATCGCCCAGTCCATTATGAAGTTCAAACCATGAGAATTGTGTAAAAGGTACTTGCATCACAATACGCTCCTCTTGGCTTTATCTTACCTCGCATCACACAAGCTAAGGCATTGAGAGTGGGAGACCCCCTGCACCCTCAGGCCTGTGTTGTTGCTGTAGTGTTGTTTTAACCATCTAGTTTATCCAGTGCTGCTGCTTCATGTTACAGTAATGTTAAAGTAGCTTGATAGTTTGGATAGCTTGGTGGCTGATGCATTCACAGTGTGTTGTTTGTCCACAATTACTGTAATTTACACCATACAGGTTAAAATTCTGCTTCATGCTCACTCAGACTTTTAAATGAGAGGCTTTTTTTTACATTTCCAGAGTGAGGAGAGAGGAGACAGAAGTGAGGAAGAATCGCGAGATATATAATGTTAATGGTGTTTAAAGAAAAACAAGGAGAGAGTAAAGAACTGATTCAAGAGGGAAGAAGGTGCAACTGATTCAAGATTTAAAGAAAAAAAGTTTAAGCAGGAAAGAGAAACACATAGAAGCAGCCCAGGTCAGGGCTATGCAGAAACCTTTAGAGGGGGAAGAGGCTGAACGTTAAAAATGGGCACATGGACCAAGATTTTAAAACATCATACACCCACATAATTTACAGCATAACCTGTTGAATTATGGCAACCCATATTCAAACAGAATGTATCATGGAGTCTTACAACAAACTGAATCATACTACATCATTGTCCCCTACCTGATGAAATTGGAGGGGGACTTTGATTGGTTCAATGATAGGTGCTCTTGGCATCTATTAAACTTCACACAGCCAGGCTGGACAAGGCACACTGAGAGCTGAGAATCATAATGACTACAGTATGGATAATAAACTGTGAAGACCGAGGTTTTGTTATTGTCAGGGTAAATGAATGGCAGGATTAACCCAAGGCTTCAAGTAATATTTTGATGAAGGAGAGACATGAACAAATTCAAAGCAGGAAAATTGGCAAAGAACTTACCTAGATTAATTATGTTGCTGGTAAATATTTTGTCACGTCCAGCCTGCAGAAAATGTTGCCTTTGGCTGTGTGATGTTTAATAGGTGCCAACAGAACACACACACACACACACACACACACAATAGAGAGTGAATATAGGGTAGGTGACAATGATATAGTATGATGCGGTTTGTTGTAAGAGTCCATGATATGGGCTGCTATATTTCAACAGGTTATAATGAAAATTATGTCAGTGTATGATGTTTTAAAATCTTGATCCATGTGCTCCTTTTTAACTTTGAACACCTGCTCCTCTAAACATTAAATGACTCCCTTTACACTTAGCGTTTTGGGTGATTGGATTGCAATTGGATAGTGCTTGACAACATGAAAGTACAGGTGTAAATGCAAATGATCCGATCGGCCAAACCACCTCCGGACGCATTGTTACCACGTTGAACACAAGTGTAAATGCAACTGCATTGTCAATTCACATACAAAAACTACACAGGCAGAAAAATGTCATCTTGTGCGACTGTTCCAAACCAGCGAGGTAGCAGCCATTAGCCAGTTAGCGAGCTAAGCTACTAGCAAGAAAGCAGCAAGAAAGCTATTGATATTCAACACACTCGTGAATGGAGTCAAGACGAGACCAAGTGTTGGCTTCTTCCCACTTTGAAAGGCAAGCAAAAGTCCATACAATAGCTTCACAGATGACTATCATCTTTTTTCTTTTTTTTTTCAGTTGTTTGAGCTGGACAGAGCAATCAGATCTCAATGTGGACACTGGAGACACATATTAATACCAGGTGTGAATGTAATCAGGTTAGATAAGGTGTAAAGGGGGCCTATGTGAAGGACCCAGGCCAGATTTTCTGCAAAAATCCAAAGGATGTTACATTTTTTGTGTACTCCCGAGTTCCTTGCCTCTCCTTCTTGCTAGTAGCTTAGCTCGCTAAGTGGCTAATGGCTGCTACCTTGGTTTTGAACAGTGACAAGTGAGTGCATATTTCCACCCACCTAGTTGTTGTATGTGGATTGACAACACAATTGCATTTACACTTGTGTTCAATATGGTCACAATGCAACCCTGACCACCTCCAGAGGTGGTTTGGCCGATCGGATCACAATCCGTCCTCAGTGTGTCCTGGGTGCATTTACAGCTGTACTTTCATGTGGTCAAGCACTATCTGATTGCAATCCAATCACCCAAAACACATTTTAATCAAGGTGTAAAGGGGGCCTTTTGTTCTTCAGTCTGTCAAACTGTTAAATCAGGGTTCACTTTCTAAGCAGACCTCAGTGTTCCCGTGTGGACTAAACACTGAATGTTAAAGGGAGTGACCGAATTGATGCACTGCAGCCACTTATTCGTAAGGTCTGATGTAACATATGTCGCTGTATTTGTTTTGTTTGGTTAAATGTTGTGTTTTGTTATTTATATGAAACAGTGTACGTCTTGAGATGAAAGATAAATTTCACAAGAATATTCTGATAATAAAGAGAAATCTAAATTAAATGTATTACTAGTATTATTTTAAGTAGCATAAAATGGTAAAATACTCAAGCAGAGTTTCCTCTGGCATGTCAAGTTCATAATTTCAGTTTTCTGTTTTGCTGCTTAAATGCAAAACAAAATATTTTCTGTTGTGACAACAGGGTGTGCAATAAAGCCTTTACTGACCTAATCATTAAAGTAAATCGTTAATCAAATATTGTTTTATTGAATAATAATTAACAGGAGTTGTTGCCTCATTGGGCAGATGGGTGTATCATTACACACAGCCAGAAATGTCAGTGTTATTACCAACAAAGATGAAGCTCTGGGTGAACTCGGCTTAATCTCAGATCTTTTCAAGTCCTTGAAATGCTCCTGATCCAATATTTGTTATTGTTGACTTTTTCCTTTGTATTACAGCTAGACTTCCTATTGAGCTACAGTAACAGTTCACTAAAATACAGTAACATCAGTCAAGCTGTTTAAATCTGTTTGACAGCAAACAGTTTGTGGTTTGCTGTTGTATGTAGACAGGAGTCAGAAAGCCTCTCTTCATCTCATTCATTAGTGTGGACTAAATATTGTTTTTTTATGTATCTCTACATACCAGGAGCCTATTGTCTCATAATGCATCCATGCAACCACACAACACTGAAAACAGCACAAGTGGAGCAATATAACAATTAAAAACATATCAAATAACCGCAACACTCTGCAGACAGCCACAGACTGCAACAGAATGAGGTTCAACAACATCCCACTCTGTCACTTCTTGTCAATCAGTACAGATACATAAGGATTTATTTGTCAAAAATCCTGACCTGACTAAATACTGAAGTTAACTTGCAGAGAGTTCTGGTTGTTTGTTTTGTTGTTGTTTTTGCTCCTATGGAGATGTGTTTCTTTTATACATCTTTACATACCAGGGGCCTATTGTCTCATGATGCGTCCATGCAACAAGACGACACTAAAAACAGCACAACAGGAGAAGTACAATATTTAAAAACATATCAAATAACTTCAACACTCTGCAGACAGCCACAGACTGCAACAGAATGAGGTTAAACAACATAACAGATATGAAACTATCACCTCTAAACTTCCCCAAAATATGAATATAGCAGTGATTACAGTGTTGAAACTTAACAAATGTACCAAAGATCCCACTCTGTCACCTCTTATTATCAATACAGATACGTAAAGGATTTGTCAAACATCTGGACCAGAAAACTTGGACAAAGAAACAACCTGAGGGATGATATTTGAAATTTATTTGGTTGGTGGCCTGTCTGCACATTTCTGCACTTTTTGAAGAATCATTGCTTTAAGGCAGATAAACAAACTGTTACACAACCACCCAAATTTTATCAACAGCAAGCAATTTCCTGTTTTCCTGTAAAAAGATTGTGAGACATCACTTCCCATCAACACAACACCCAAAACATCAAGTACCTTTAGTCTGCATACCAATGTCTTTTGATACAACTAACTTCTGTCACTTTTTAACCGATTTTAACAGTGTAGACTCTGATCTGTCTGATGGCTCCACGTTTAATTATTAACTTACTGAACTAAACCTCAAGTCCAGTGGAGATCCCAAAGTTTCCTCATTTAAACAGTGGTGGGAAATAAGTACTGTACTTAAGTACAATTTTGAGGCACTTGTACATTTATCTTACAGATTTAATTACTAATTACGGATGAAAATTTTACATAAAATATCATAATGATAAGCTAATAAATTACATAACATTGTTAAAGATGTAACCAGTTGTTCCCAAACTTTTTTGCTTGTGGCCCTTTACAAAACTCAGTGTGTATTTGTGTCTCTTTGTAATGTTTCAGATGTCTATGAGATACCTGAGACATTTCCCTTCACGTGGTTTCAAATAAATAACAGTTTGAGGCCCAAAGAGGTAAAACTCTTCAATATTTCACAAAAAACACAAAGATTAAAGAAAAGTTCTTAAAAAATTAATCCAAATTACTGTAGCACAACTGTTTTTTCTTCTTTCCTACCTAATATATCATCTCAAGACCTCTGAGATTTATCTTATGACCCTCACAAAGTAGTTTAAACTGGATCCACCTCAAGCAGTTACAATAATTAAATGCTGATTATGCATCAACTCATCAGTATAAATAATGTACTTTGCTTTTTTTTTTTTTAATATATCAGTCACAGCCCAATTTTTGACAAAATAAGTATTTTCACTTTAGAGATCTGAGTACTTTTTCCACCAATGAATTTAAATGTGTATAAAATGATGCACATGACATTGTTAATATAGCTGATAAAAAGGTGCAGCCATAAACATATGGCATATTGGATTGGAGCATTTCAGTTAGTGTTGCATCATATTATTGTTTGTAGCAAACTGATCTAGAATAAACGTGTTAAATGTCAGAAGATGTGTAAAAAAAAACTTTAAATCAACATAAAAGAAAAACTTGAAGAGACAGGTTCAGTCATTTAGTGCAAAAATGCATTTATCAGTTGATGTGCAGCTTATATGAGTCTTCAGCAGTCTGAGTTAGTTATATCAAGTGGATATCTGACACATTTACAGTCTTTTTTAGCATCAAATTCCCTCTTTGTGTTTCCTCAGACAGTGTTTCCCTGTTGAGCTGCAGGTGGAAGTATAGTAACAAAAAGAGGAACTTTGACACTAAAAAGACTGTAACGTTGAAAGATCTGACTCATTTGGGCGCTGAAGCTTCATATTAGCTTCAGATAAACTTTTAAATACATTTTTTTGCACAGAAGGAGGACTGTGGATTTTGTCCTCCATCACTTCCATTGTAAGTGCATTATGAAGGGATCTTCTAATGGTCAGTATGAACACGAGGAATGATTATGTCTCAATGTTTTCTCTCGTCTCTCTGTGCGTTGATGAAGTGGAGTTCCAGGTTTGTAATTCTCTGCAGTGAACTGCCGTCTGTTCGCATCGCCCCGCCCCTAGAAGTAATTTCTGCATCAGTATAAATATTATGCTCAATATGAAATTATTCACGACAAAGCAGAAGTTGGATAATAGCTGTTAATTTTATGCCAGCGAACCCAAAAGCTGCTTCAGACTAATATTTAGAGAAATAAGTGCAGGAAACAGCAGGATAATGAGGTGAGTAGCTGCTTCTGCAGTGCAAACAATATATTAAAAGTCTTATTTTAGAGCATCAGAGCCTAAAATATTAACATTATGGATCTTACAAGTTAATGACGACGTTTTTATTATGCTGCTGAGTTCTCCCTTTCTTTTGTTACTCTTTCCATTTCCTCTGTTCCTTCTTTTGCCTTTTGATTGCTCCCTTTTATTATATTTTATGTTTATTTATATATCTATGTTTATTTTATTTTCTATCTACCTTTCAACAAAGACCATTAAAAAAATACTGAGGTCATGTGTCCCCCGGTGCAGCTCCACCACACCCAAAGACAGTTTTGACAAGTCACTAAGGGGCGAATTCAGAAAAGAATTGCGCGGCTTTTGCTCCCGCTAAATCTGCGCAAATGAGACAAAAAGAGCGTGTAATTCAAAAAGCACCCGCAAAGGGTGAAATGCAACGCAAATAGCGGTTTGCTTTGGCACTGAGTCTGGTGCGCCTGTACCATTTATATGTATGTAAATTGGGTAATATTCCTACATTCGGCGAAAAATTGGCGCCTTTCTATGCAAATAAGCCTCGTTGTAAAAACGTAATTCACAAAGACCAGCGCTAATTGCCACACGTAGTTAAAGTGGAGTTATTAACAGCAGCGGTAACTGTGCGCACATCCTCTTTCTCAGTTTGGAGACGCACTTATCGTTTCAGCTGCGGCGTGATGCTGCAGCCAGCTGTGGGCAACAGACAGAACATCAGTACTGATGTTACATCTAAGTCCCGGATACATTCAGTGAAATCTGAACGACATTAATGTAAGATTCAGAGTCACATTAATAGCTGTACTTTGATATTTCAGTGGATTATGTTATAGATACGAAATATGAGAGAAGTAAAAGGAGCAAAATACATGAAATTTGGTTTGTGATTGTGGAGAGCTCTGTGTGTGCGCACCTCTGCTAATTCAAGATGCGCAATTTCGGGCCTTTGGGCGCTGTGCAGTTTTCATTATGGAAACAGCTGCGCTCACTCAATCAGACGCAAAACAAGAGCAAATTGCACTCAGCCGCAAAACTTTATGGGTGTGTTTGCGACGTCATATAATTAGTATCAATCAATCTTTATTGAATTCTCCCATACGTCTCTAAAGTGTTCTTCTCTCTCTCACTCTCTCTCTCTCTCTCTCTCTCTCTCTCTCTCTCTCTCTCTCTCTCTCTCTCTCTCTCTCTCTCTTCACCCAGACTATTGTATAAATATATGTGTGTGTGTGTGTGTGTGTGTGTGTGTGTGTGTGTGTGTGTGTGTGCATATAATGAAAGTTTGTAAACCCTTAAGAATTTTCTCTGTTTCTGCATAAATATGACCTAATGTGAACCCAATTAAACAAATGAA
This sequence comes from Thunnus thynnus, assembly GCF_963924715.1. Taxonomy (NCBI): domain Eukaryota; kingdom Metazoa; phylum Chordata; class Actinopteri; order Scombriformes; family Scombridae; genus Thunnus; species Thunnus thynnus. The sequence goes on along the minus strand of NC_089524.1, from coordinate 2,324,434 downwards.
ACAAAAACATTAAACTGATTCATTTATTTATTGAGTAAAATTATCCAATCTTAGATATTTGTGCGAGGCAAAAATATGTGAACCATTTCTTTCAGTAACTGGTGTGACCCCCTTTTGCAGCAATAACTTCAACCAAATGTTTCCGGTAACTTTGCACATCGGCTGTGAGGAATTTTATCCCATTCCTCCTTACAGAACAGTCCCAACTCAGGGATGTTGGTGGGTGTCTTTGCATGAACTGCCAAATCATTAAATTTCTTCTACTTTAAACACTCTTTGGAGGAGCGACTTGTGTGTTTAGGCTCGTTGTCTTACTGCATGACCCACTTTCTGTTGAGCTTCAGTTCACAGACAGATACCTTGACATTTTCCTGTAGAATTTGCTGGTACGACTCAGAACTCATGGCTCCATCAATGATTGTAAGCCGTCCTGGTCCAGAGGCAGCAAAGCAGCCCAAACCATGATACTACCACCACCATGTTTCACAGATAGGTTAAGGTTCTTATGCTGGAATGCAGTGTTTGCTCATTGTCAAACTTAACACTTCTCATTCAAGCCAAAAAGTTTGATTTGGTCTCATCCATCCACAGAACATTGTTCTAATCACCTTCTGGCTGATCCAAGTGGTCTTGAGTGAACTGCAGATGGCAGAAATGTTCTTTTTGGAGAGTATTCGGTTTCTCCTTGCAACTCTGCCATGTACACCATTAATGTTCAATGTTCTCCCGATAGTGGACTCATGAACATTGACTGTAGCCACTGCAAGAGAGGCCTTTAGTTTCCTAGACGTTACCTTTGGGTCCCTTGTGGCCTCCCAGACTATTACACACCTTGCTCTTGGTGTGATTTTTGTCGTTTGACCGCTCCTGAGGAGGGTAACAATAGTGTTGGATGTCTTCCATTTGTACGCAATTTGTCTGACAGTCGACTGGTGGAGTCTAAACTCTTTAGAAAGGGTGAAAAAGTGTAAAATTTTGTCTTATTTGTTCAATTGATGTCTCTTCATCTAGTTTTAGGACTTGCATGGACTTGCATCATGTTTTAGGTCATATTTATGCGGAAACAGAGAATATTCTAAAGGGTTCACAAACTTTCAAGCCACACTATATATATATATGTATATGTGTATATATATATATATATATATATATATATATATATATATATATATATATATATATATATATATATATACACATATACATATACATATATATGTGTGTGTGTGTATGTGTGTGTGTGTGTGTGTGTGTGTGTGTGTAGTGTGTACATATATATGTATATATGTGCTTCAATAGAAACAAATAAAGGAGAAACAATATGAAAATCAGCTTAGTGATTAGTAATGACTGGCAACTTATCCAAATGATATTAACGAAAGCTGTAACTATGGTAATGTAGATGACATTAATATAACCAAAGTAGAATAAGTATCAAATAAACATTTAAATAATTACATCCACCAAAACCCAACTACAGTGACCTAAAACCTCAGTTTCAGTACTACTTTCTCTCACCAAACTAAATCCTAACAGGGTAATCTCACTTAGGAAACCAACAGTGACACCTGGTGGCCTTTAGCTGGACATGGCAGCTGATCACAGAGGACTCAGCACTTAAAGATACAATGTGTAAGATTTGGCCAGAACGTTACTTTAAAACAGTTAAAAAAAAAAAAAACTAAAATTATCAACAGAATGTGATGAGCACTTTTGACACTATATTGAAGACCTATATGTATTGTGTTATAGATAGATATCTACTGAAGTTAGCATGCTAACCAGCCCGTACTGTTTCGTAATACCACTTTGTACCTCAGGGGCGATAGTGTGTCACTGTAGCTTCCAGTCTGCTCTCAGTTTAACATGAGAGGAAGAGGAGGTTGTGCTGCCCAGAGCAACTGGCAGAGCAACTGGTGGAGCCAGGCTGAATGCTGCTGAATATTCACTGTAGGTCCATGGCAGATAAAGAATCCAAAGAATAATAAGCAGAAAACTACTTACAGTAGGTCAAAAGTGCACACCGCATCTTGGATGGTGCATTAGTGTAAATTATCACAGATCAACATATTCTGAACTGTTTAGCCTTTCTGACAACATGAGATGAACACTGGTTACTCAAACATATCAAGCTTCAGAGCATATTATATTAACATCTGTCTTAATATTTGTTATTTTTATTTTCCATCAGTGCTGCTCAGAGTCAGTCAACGCTGAAAGCCAAACTGAAGGCCCTGCAGTGTCATTTCACCTGGAACATTGAGCCCAACAGCAAACTTTTCCGTATCAAGGACAAGCTGGAGGACATCGGCACTGACGAGGGAAACACCTGGCTGGGTCACATTTACAACCTGCAGGGGTACATTCACTACCAGCTGAGCATTCAGTACCAGCAGAGCTCCACTGAAGACGCCCGACGTTTCTTCAGCAAGGCCACAGAGGCCTTCCGAAACACCGTCTCAGATGAAGGTCCCTGGTTGTTGGTGAACTACGGGAACCTGGCTTGGCTGCACCACCACCTGGGAGAACAAGCAGAGTGTCAGACTTACCTGTCAAAGGTCGACGCCCTGCTGAAAGAATACCCATCTCCATCCCAGGACGAGCTCCATCCAGAGATCTACGCTGAAAAAGCGTGGACCCTGATGAAGTTCGATAAAGACCAATACCTTCTGGCTGCAGATTACTTCCAGAGAGCCATCAGGATGCAGCCAGACATGGTGGAGTGGAACTCCAGTCATGTCATAGCATTAGTGAAGGCTTATAAGTACAGCAACTCTCTGGAGGAAGAAATTTTGGAGAAAATGAAAATGGCCACAGAACAGGATCCAGAGAACTTGTACCTTGCCGGTCACTACCTTGAGCAGCGTGCTATGAAAGAAGAAAGAATTGAAGATGAGGCACATGAGTTAGCCAGAAAGGTTTTGAGAAATCCTGTCAGCAGCTACAGTGGTCTGAAAGAGTTATTATGGATTTACAGAAAATATGTATCTGTTGATGAGGCTATTGATTTGGCAGAGGAGGCTCTGGAAAAACATCCAGATAAACGTTTCCTGAAGTGGTGTGCTGCACTCTGCTACGAATGGAGGATCCTTCTCGATAGGGACAGTCGTGTAAAGCAAAGTACAATAGACAGAGCAATCAGACTCCATAGGGAAGTGATTTCTCTTTACCCTCAACAATCAACATCACTTCTGAAGAAAATAGCCCTCGCAAATATATATGCAAAGTCAAATTATGGCCTGGCTGAAGCTGAGAAGATTTACCAGGAACTGTTAGTAAGCAATCTGGAACCTGCAGAGAAACAGATGCTTTACCACTGCTATGCAAAATACTTACAGTTTGATCGACGAGATTACAACAGGTCAGAAGAATATTACATGAAGGCTGCAAAGATGCCGCGACAATCCTTCTTTCAAGAGAACAGCATCAAAGTTCTGATGAGGATTAAAGAAACAAACAGGAGCCGAAGGCCTAGAGAATTAGAGGAGTTCCTGGCCAACCTGGAAGTCCAGAAAATCCTAAATCTAGAAGAAAGTGTAGGTACTCCATTACCTAAAAAATCTGCACATAGTCATCGTTCTGATTCAGGAAAACTTGCGGAAAAGATTTGTGGAAGTCACAGAAACAAATACCACTTCAAATAATTTTACAGACAAACAGGAGACAAAAGTCAATGGTTCACATATGTCTTGTGAATAAACTATGTGAACTTACTGTCCCACTAGCGACCAAGCAAGCTAGCTCATTAACTTGGAGAGTTTTTTCCTGTCTTCAACAATATTTTGTATTGAATGAAATGATGGGAACAAAATAACACAAAGGAAATAAACACCTGAATACAGAGAAAATAGAAAAAAGTTTAGAAACATGTCATGTATGATTAATTCGTTGATGGTTTCAAAGTTGTAGCAGGTTTATTTTTACACTGTAGCATAACTAATGGAGGACAAAGGCTGCTGGAAAGAAGAAAAAACACATTAAACTATCTGAAAAACTATAAATTTGCACTGGAAAATAGTCAGCAGTAATAACGTATATCTGATTATATTACTGATGCTGATCAGATGTTGTATTGTAACACCTGGCCTCATATATAACCATGATGCTTACTATATTCCTTGTTTGTTGATATTTTTTCCAAGCACTGTATTTGAAGTTTATATAAGAAAAAATATGTTCTTCATTGAATTTGCTTTGCTGTAAGCTTTGTAATAGTAAGAAGTTAAACCATCTAATAGGAAATGTAATGATTCATTTGATGTATAACCTGAATATAATCACAAAGTGGAACTGATTGTGTGGATAGAAACTTGTACATAATACTAATACTATTAAATAAAAACTATAAAATCGAATGTTTGTTTTCATGGTTAATTTACAAGAAATTCATGTTCTCTACACAGTTTTGCAGCGCTGCACACAAAACACTGATAGACGTCAAACTACAACTTGGAAAGTTGCTGCCAACAATAGAGTTCAGAATTTTTTAAGTGTGTCTTAAAACAACAGTCAGGAGCCCAAATGAACATTGAAACATGTTTTTCTTACTGTAATCACACCTCCTGTTCATACTGACCATTAGAAGATCCCTTCATAATGCACTTACAATGGAAGTGATGGGGGACAAAATCCAGTCCTCCTTCTGTGCAAAAATGTATTTAAAAAAGTTTATCTGAAGCTAATATGAAGCTTTAACGTCCAAATGAGTCAAATCAAGTAGATATCTTTCAACGTTACAGTCTTTTCAGTGCCAAAGTCCCTCTTTTTGTTGCTATACTTCCACCTGCAGCTCAACAGGGAAACACTGTCCGAGGAAACACAAAGAGGGAATTTGATGCTAAAAAGACTGTAAATAGACTGTGAAGCCTCATATAAGCTTCACATCAACTTTTAAATGCATTTTTGTACAAAATGACTGTGTGTGAATATATCAGTCAGAGGGACCAAACCAGTACTTTTACTTTAATACTTTAAGTACATTTTGCTACTAATATTTATGTTGTTTTACTTAAGAGGGATTTTTCATGCAGGACTTTTTACATTTACCTAATTGGGCAGATGGGTGTATCATTACACACAGCCAGAAATATCAGTGTTATTACCCACAAAGATAAAGCTCTGTGTGACCTTTGCTTAATCTCAGATCTTTTCAAATCCTAGAAACGATCTTGATCCAATATTTGTTTTTGTTGACTTTTTCCTTCATGTTACAGCTAGACTTCCTACTGAGCTACAGTAACAGTTCAGTAAAATACAGTAACATCAGTCAAGCTGCTTAAATCTGTTTGACAGCAGACAGTTTGTGGTTTGCTCTTGTATGTAAACAGGAGTCAGAAAGCCTCTCTTCATCTCATTCATTAGTGTGGACTAAATGCTGTTTTTTTTATATATCTCTACATGCCAGGGGCATATTGTCTCATAATGCATCCATGCAACCACACAACACTGAAAACAGCATGACAGGAGCAATATAACAATTAAAAACACATCAAATAACTGCAGCCGACAGCCACTGACTGCAACAGAATGAGGTTAAACAACATGACGGATATGAAACCATGAGTTCCACCGCCAGACTTCCCTCAAATATAAATACAGTAGTGATCACTCAGGTATTGAAACTTAACAAACCTTTCAAAGATCCCACTCTGTCACTTATTGTCAGTCAGTACAGATACATAAGGATTTATTTGTCAAAAATCCTGACCTGACAACTTGGACAAAGAAACAGTCTGAGGGGTGATGTTTTTGGTATTTGATGATTGGTTGGTAGCCTTTCTGCAGGTGTATGAGGCAAGGATTAGCTTCTTATTTTTGTTATAGTTTTCTTATTGTATTCCTAGAGGAGGTCCATTTGGAGTTATACCTTTTGAATTTTAGAATATTAAAAGACACTTTATGTCAAGAATAGGCTATTTCATTCATTTGTTTGGTAATTGTGGACTGTAACTTTAAGAGAGCTTAACCTTGTGCATTTACTTCTGTTAAGCTGTTGAACTGAGGAATCAAGTGAAGACTAGAGTAGCTATGGACTCACATAATTTTCATATTGTGTTGTAGGAATTTGTGCACTCAAATATCTTTATGATTTTATGGGGGAATTATGAATTATTATTGTGCACAACTCCAACATGAAATTATTTGTCCAGTGACATAACTCGTATTAGAGTAGGTATAATAATAGGGAAATAGTCCTCCTTGTTGGCCACACAAAAGAGATCAATTAGAATTGTAATTGTTATTAATCTTAAATATGACTTTGTGAGGGTATAGGTCTTTTAAGGTTAAGTGACTGAGATGCAAGCACAAGAAAACACTAACAAGCCCACTTTAGTTACATGCACATTTATTACTAATACTACAACTACAAGTACTTAACACTACAACATTTTACAAACAAGACACAAGAGGGAAAGGGAAACTGGTACATAAAGCTATGGCTAGTGAATGATTGAAATGCATGATGCAGAGTTATCTATTGTGTAGTTGGTATGAGAGACCTGATAAACGGATGAGATGACTGTTATCTGAGAAGTAGTGAGTCAAATCAATGGTACAACAGCATAGTTCTGAATTGAAGTTACAAATTATGACAGTACCAGGATTTAAGCAAGCTGATGAAGGTTTTGTATGAATACTTGCTTGCTCCCTGGGGTAGCTTCTTGCAGAGAATGGAGTCTGATTTGCTGGGGTGAGAAGCTGGAGTCTAGATCTTGTAATGATGAGTAAGTCGGCCGGTCCAGAGTTGAAAAGTTCCCATTGGAAGACAACTCCTGGGTCATGCTCTCCTAGGCTTGACCCTCAACTCATGACTCCAGACTTTCACTTCCTGTTGTTCTAAGTCACATATTCAGTCTAGCCAAATGCAAGCTCTCCACCAGCATGGCAGAAAGCAAGAAAACAAAGTCAAAAGCAAGCAGCAGCGCAAAAAAGCAGCATTGAGTCTCAGATAAGATACTGTTTTAAAGTTTCAGTCTGCCCGCCCAGAAGGTCGTCCTGGCCAATCCCGGGGGTTGCAGAGCTCTGGGGGAGCAGAGTCAGTCCCCTCCTGTTCATGGACAGGTGGGTTCAACTCCTGAATAAGGTTATTCCATGAATAAAAGTATTTGCAATTTAGCAATTGTATGATTCTTAATTTGGCATTTTGATAGTAGCTTTACAGTTTGCAGAGTGAAACAAGTAGAATGGTACTTAACATGATGTTAGTGTTATCAAGGATGATGGAATTATGTTGTGGTACATTTCTTGGCTTAAATGGAGTGGAATAAAAGTATAATTAAAGTTCATAACACATATTGCGATAAACACACACATGCTAACATACAATATTAATTGTCCTTAAACAAAATCTAAAACTACATTTGTAAGTCTATGGGTTTTACAGTCCTCTGTTCTCCTTGGTCTGACTGCAAATGGCAGGGGTCCATGCCATTTGAGTGTGTGTTCTGGTAAATGTCTGTGAGTGTCTGTATGTCACTGGAGTGTGGCATATTGTGCAGCATGTCTTGTGTCTTATGCTGGTTTGCCCAGTGACCAGTTCTTGGGTTGGTCATTCAAGTCTTGAAAGTCAAAATCCACAGTGGGATTAAAGTCGGTGCTAGCTCGCCTCTGTGTGTGACTGGCTCTTAGAGGCGGGTAATGATAACCAACGGTGGAGGTCTTTTACTAGCATTTCACAATGGGGTGTGAATTGGTCTTCCCATCTTGCTGGCCCCTGTAGGTTGAAGGATAAAAGGTGGTTTGGGTCAGTCATCTGGTTTGGTGACCATACAGGAGATGCGGGGTTCCTTATCTGATCCTTTCTTTTTGAAGGAGGTTGCTTAGATGGTCTGGTCAGAGAGGAGTTTGGGACTCTCACTTATATGTTATTGTCCAGCATTCCTGGATTGTTGAAGAAAGAGCTGGTCGGTTGTTTAAGGCTTGTGCTGTCTGCCTTCAAAACATGCAGGGACTTTACCCTACAGTGTCCTGTCATGTTTAGTTTCATATCATCCAGCAGGGAAAATTCTGTGGATTTGACCTGCTTGTGACATGTGTGGAATAAAACTTGTGTTTTCCCAACTGTATAATGGATGTCGCATGGATTCTTGTGAAACTACATCAGTTAGTGTAATGCATGACTACCTGGACTGGCTAATCCTTTTCACTGTGTGTTGATTTACCACCCACCAGGCCCAAATAATGTCTTTCTAATTGAATTTTTATCAAATTTCTATCTTTCTGTGGTTGTTAAACTTGCCAAAGTTTTGATAGTTGGCAATTTCAATATTCATGTTGATGCATCAGATAAATTTGCCACTGAATTTTTAAGCACTTAGTCTTTAAATTTAATGCAACATGTATCAGGGCCAAACCACAATCATGGTCACATTCTTGATTTGTTTTTACTCTGGGTCTGAATAGAAAATATTCTATCCACTGATGACTTTTTCTTGTCTGACCACAAATGTATTATTTTTGATATTGTCTTCAGTGCTGAAACCCAATCCATCAAACACACAACCCGTTCTTTCACTCTCAACAGCCACTGTGCGGACAAATTTGCCTCTGTCTTTGCAGACCTTATTAAGGATATGGCTTTCCCAGACCAATGACTTAGTATGCTCCATTAACAACCTCTGTTTGTCAACCCTAGATGTTGTTGCTCCATTTAAAAAGAAAACTATTCATACTGTTAACTCATCCCCTTGGATGAACGATGACATACACTGTCTTAAAAGAGAGTGCAGAAAGGTTGAGCGTAAGTGGAAAAACACTAAACTTGAGGTTCATTTTATTCAAGTGAAGGAACTACTTTCATCTTTTAATAAGAAAGTGAAAGAGGTGAGAATTGCTTATTTTTCTAATCTAATTGACTGCAATAAAAATAAACCCAGAGCTTTGTTTAGCACTATCGAGAGATTGGTTAACCCTGTACCAGTCTTTTCAATTAATGTCTGTGAAATGTTTTTTATAATTTTTTAAGGACAAGGTCACTGATATAAGGTCTAAATATTGCCTTCCCATACCCCTGGAGTAGACTGTCTGGCCCCTGTTTCTTTATTAAGCCAGTTTAGCCCAATATCATTGGAAGAGCTCACAGCCATTGTCTCCCAAATGCGCCCCTCCTCTTGCTCTCTTGACATTGTTCCAACCTCCCTTTTTAAAGATGATTTTAGTTCATTAGGGCCATAATTACTCTCTATTGTAAATAGTTTCCTTAGCTCTGGCTGTGTGCCTGATTATTTTAAGCATGCAATTATTAAGCCACTCTTTAAAATGCCAATCCTTGACCCATTGTTTCCCAGTATCTGCAGACCTGTATCCAAACTTCCTTTGTTTCTATTTCTTTCCAGTAGTATATAAACAACTTATACAGGTCCTGGACAGCAATGAAATTTTTGATTAATTCCAGTCTGGTTTTTGTGTGGGACACAGTACTGAAACTGCTCTGCTTAGGGTTTCAAATGATATTTTAATGCACGCAGAATGTTCACTTCTGTTGCTGCTTGATATAAGTGCAGCTTTCAACACTGTTGACCACTCTATTCTCCTTAATAGGCTCCGGCAATGGGCGGACATAACCGGGACTGCCCTAGACTGGTTTGCCTCCTATTTGTCAGACAGGCGTTTTTCTGTGGCCATTGATCATTACTCATCTTCTTGGTTGTCATGTGGTGTACCCCAAGGTTCAATCCTTGGTCCTATTCTTTTCTCCCTGTACATCCTCCCCCTTGGTTTCCTAATTAGTCAATTCAAGTGTATGTCTTATCACTGCTATGCAGACGATATACAGCTATACTTTTCTTTCAATTCAAATGAACTTAGCAAACTCTCCACCCTGCAAGACTGCTCAACAGCGATCAAGGACTGGATGTCAGATAACTTCCTCTAAGTTAACCCTGACAGTTAACCCTGGAGTTAGCCCTGAGAGCATTTCTGAGAAAACACAGCAGTGTATTGATCCTTCAGCATCAAATGTTACGCGAGCCTCAAAAAACCTAGAAGTTTTCTTTGACCAACACATGAACTTTGAGTGTCACATAAAGAAAGTGGTCCAATCCTGTTTCTTCCAACTAAGAAACATTGCAAAAATCAAAGCTATACTATCCTTTCGGGATCTGGAAAAAATCATTCATGTGAACTCACTGTTCACAACCCTGAGTCACTCGTCTGTGTCTCCACTCCAGTTGGTCCAAAATGCGGCTGCCAGACTGTTAACTAATACACGACGTAGGTCACACGTCACACCAGTGTTGGCCAATCTACATCGGTTACCCGTAGAATGTAAAAGTGATTTTAGAATTCTTTTAATTACCTGTAAAGCACTACACGGGATGGGATGGCCCCACTTTATATTTCCGAATGACTGTGTCCCCCTGGCCACGGTGAGATCACTGAGGTCTACTGATCAATGTCTTCTGGCTGTCCCGAAATCTAGGCTTAAAACAAAAGGTGACCATGCTTTTGCAGTTTTGGCCCCCACCCTCTGGAACCATCTTCCTCTAGTAATGAAAAAAGGTTGAGTCAGTTGATAGTTTTAAGAAGTTGTTAAAAACTTACCTGTTTCATAAGCACTTTGTCCTGTAATGTGTGATTGCCCTCTGTGTAGTTTTATTGTTTTTATATTGTTATTTCCTGTTTTTAACTTTCTATTTCATTTTATTTTATTTTTCTCTTAATTGTTTGCATTGTACAGCACTTTGTAACTCTGGTTTTGAAAGGCGCTTTATAAATAAAGTTTACATACTTACTTTACATGTAGCAGTGTTACTGTAGTCTGTAGTTTCATCTGTTGCAATGTAATGTGAGTCATTGCCTGGGAAACGTCAGTGACACTACTGAATGAATATAATTACTACTCTGTATCATGCATGATGAAAGATGATATTCTTTTTGTTTTACAATCAACAGGACCCAAAATCTACATTATTGGCAGCAGCTACATTTGCCGTAGGGAAAAACGAGCGAGGTAGACCACGAGAGCCAACCTTGGTCTGGATGCCCAGGTCCAGCGGTTTGGCTGAGGTGGCATGGTTTTCATTGGTGCTTTGGAGGAAGAGCTGTGCCAGATTTCCTGGTGATCCTCTGTGGCGGAAATGATCTTGGGAACATCAAGAGTGTGTAGCTCATCACAGGGATCAAGCAGGACTTGCAAGATCTCAACCGGCAATTCCCTCAAATGAAAATCATCTTCTCTGCCGTCACCCAGCGATGCTGGTGGAGGTCTGCCCAACCCATGAAGATGGAGAAAGCCCGGCGCTTTATTAACAGTGTGATGGCTACCTTTGTTTTGTCTGTAGGTGAAAGCATTGTACATTATCCTCAGGTAAAGCATGGAGGTCCTGGCCAGTTAATTTCACCTCTGGGAAATTATATATTTTCAAAAGCTATTGCTGAAAAACTAAATCCAGTAGGGTGAAATTATTCTAATTCTACACTGAAATCATACCTCTATCACAAGTTCATCTGAATAATTTCAATCAACAGATCTAAACCTGTCCAAAACTGTTAATTAATAAACATTACCTGTTTATCCTTAGCAATTTCCTTTATAAATTTTCAATATAAATAAATTTAGTAAATTCTCATGTCAGCCAAATCTCAGGGGGGTGTCTTCTTACCTTAAGGAGCTAACAATGAGACCTCAGAGATGAGCACAAGGCAGCAACTTTGGTTGGAGTGTATTAATATACAAACAAGTTTTATTTTGGTTTTTACAAAAATGAGTATAAGTAAGTGCAAATGTAAACAGTAAAATACAAAAACTTGAATACAAAAGTTAAAAAGGAGAAAACCCTCTCTAGGATTTAAAGGAGTCAGAAAGGCCAGAGGGCAAAAAAGAGCAAGAGCCAAAACACAAAAGAGGCCTAAAAGCAGCAAGCCTCCAAAAAGCAAAAAAGGCAGAAAAAGTCAAAAAGGAAAAAGCCCAGAGACCTTTCTGGCCTCCACTTTTATATCATTCGTCTTAAAGCATCTACATCTCAAAATCCATGTATGATCACCAATCAGAGCATCAGCAAACTATTGGATAATATTGTTTGTGTTGCACAACACAATTCTTAGAACTCTAACAATGTAAGATATTTTTAACATTCCCAAGACTTCACAGTTAAAGGTCAAGGATGTAGAGTGTCTGTGTCAGGTGCAGAAACCACAGCTCGCTTTGCAGGCCACCGGCTTCCTGCTGATCTAATCAAGCGTGTTAACTTGAACTTGCACAAAGGTTTATTTACAGTTCAGCTTCAACTTACAATATTTTCCATCATGTGTTTTAGTTTATTGTCAATTTTCATTGAGTCTTTGCAGCGAATTATTTTAGAGGTAGGTTTGGGTAGAGTGTGTCTTGGACATACTAGGTGAAACTTTTAACAATACATTATGTGATGTTTGATGTGTACTCTTTAATTATTATTATTATTTTTTACATGCAAGGGTAGCCATCACACTTGTCACTTCTGTTACAGCTCTTCCTCTCCCTCTCCCTTCCTCTTCCATCTTCTCCAAACCTTTGTCTTACCCCCGCCATTTCACCTGATGGACTTCCTCAGTTGTTTTTCTCCTTGGTGAGTGTAGCCAGGGGGTTTGTAGGGTCAGCCAAAAGTTCTGTTTTCCTGTTCCTGTTTTTGTGCAAATAAATATTTTTTATTTAACTCTGGTATGCATGCCTCTGATTTACTGTAGCATTGTGCACTACTAGAAGAACACACAGTATATGTGAAAGAATTCCAGAGTAAAATTTTTTGTTCAACATACAAGTAAAGACCTTTAACTTACATCACATTAGGTTTTATTTAATGCTGTCAAAGCAAACATACATTACATAACAAAACAAATGCATTTCTCATACAATCCTAGCATCAACAGTGAATGTTGAAAACAAAAGCTGTGCTTCTCTAAGATCAACTGCTTTTGAAAAACTGCTTTTGAAGGATACATAAGAGAAGCCAATTACATTTTCATTATTATCTAATCAGTATTGACTTGTCCATCTCCAAGTGTAACTTCTTACTACTACTAAAACAATTTCAGGTTTCACTGACAGTACATAGTGTGGCATTTTAGATTTAGTACTTCATCAGTTGTTCATTTACAAATTATGACATATTATGAAATACTCTCCAATATTAAGACAAAGCATCAAAGTACAATTTATCCAAATATTTGGCCAGTCCACAATAACAGTGATATGAACATTAACACAACATTCAGATTGATATATACATATATACATATACATATATATAGACAGTATATCCTATGCATGTATGGGTGTGTGCATGCATGTGTGTGTGTGACAAAGTACACACACACATATATAAACATTCCCCTATCAGTAGGTTCATAGGCCACACAGGGAGAGAGAGATAACAATGGTAGAGCAAAGGCCATTAGGGAGGTATAACAGGTATAAAAGCACTGTCAGTATTATTTGTAACACCTCTACAAAATGATAAAACTACGAACAGCTAGGAAAATGAGTTTGCTGTGGAGTTGCTGTAACTACCCAGATAGTAACTAGTCAACCAATTATATTTAGGGATACAATCAAGCCCCCAGGAACAGCGCCAAGCTTTGAAGCCAAAATTGTCATAACGCCCAAACTGTGTAATTACAACATGTAACGCTTTTGGGCCCAAAAAGACTTTTCCCCATAGACTTACATTGTGAAAGAGATGTCTGTAAATCAGCAAATAAATTTTGTTGAGCATCACAACCCCCACAAAATGACTTGTCTCACTATCAGAATTTGATCCATTCAGTCCGATCACATTTCGAAAGTCTAAGAAAAGCCGCACGATTGAATTGTTTTATCCCCATTCAAGTTAGCTGGAGTGCTAAACTGGAAGGAGCCAGCTTGACAAGTGGAATTCATTAGTGTGCTTGCTCTGTTGGCCCCACAGTACGGTGGCTGACAAGGGCAAACACGCTGCATCAAGAAAATATCTTCATCAATTTGACAACATGTGTGCAGCATTTAGAAAATAGGCTGCAAATACCACAACACAACACATTAACATATGGAGAGCCGTTTCATTCAAAACCCTACCCAAACCGTGCACCACCTATCCAGTTGACAGCTGGGTGGCGCAACCGTCGAATTGGACATCGCGTGCTGTCAGCTGGGTGGCAGCGCCGTCCACTGGGTGGCAGCGCTGTCGACTGGATAGGTGGTGCACGGTTCGGGTGGGGTTTTGCATGAAACGGTTCTCCATAAATAACTCATAAGTGAAACGTTGTTAAAACACAAACGAGGCCTCTTTCCTACCGTAGTAAGGTAGACAATGAGCTACAACCTTAATTTCACCAAAACAGCTGGACAAATAACATTGTTCTCCATGTAAAGCCAGCTGTGAGGCGAGTTCGCAGGGACCGGCTACAAAGTGCAACACCGAAAAGAGATACTTCAAACAATAATCAATAACCCCTAACCGTATTTTTTCCCAAACTAAGTGTTGTAGTATAACCAACAGCAGACCATTGATGTGTGAAGTTATTTTGGGGACACTACAGAGTGCACATGTGTAAATGAGGGATCTCAAAGTTCAGTTGCAAACTGGTGGATGTTTGACGCTCGCCACTGACTGACGGTCAGGACACAAGACTGGAGACTCTGATAAGTTTTTTTGTCTTCTTTATTGATGTGGGTGTGGTTCAACACAAACAAATAAAAGAGAAGCAATATGAAAATCAGCTTACTGAAAAGTAATGACTGACAACTTATCCAAATGATATTAACAAATACAACAGTGATGGCTATGGAGATGACATTAATACATTAATATAACCAAAGTGGAATAAGTATCAAATAACATTTTAATAAATATTTCCACCAAAACCTGACTATAATGACCTAAAACCTCAGTTTCAGTACTACTTTCTGTCACCAAACTAAATCTTAACCGGGTAATCTCACTGAGGAAACCAACAGTGACACCTGGTGTGGAGTGGAGTGTAGCACCAGCCATGTCACAGTATTAGTGAATGCTGTGAAGCACCGTGACACACCAGTGGAGGAAGACATCCTGGAGAAAATAAGAATGGCAAAGGAACAGGATCCACAGAACTTGCTGTTCAAGACCTTGTGCAGCGTGCTAAGAAGAAAGAATTGAAGATGAAGCACGTGAGTTATCCAGAAAGGTTTTGAGAAATCCTGTCTGCAGCTACAGTGGTATGAAAACATTATTATGGGTTTACAGAAACCATGTATCTGTTGATGAGGCTATTGATTTGGCAGAGGAGGCTCTGGAAAAACATAGGGATGTGCTGCACTCTGCGACAGGTGCCTAAAACAAAGCACAATACACAGAACAATCCGCCTCCATATAAGAATTTCCTTGCAAGTGAAGCGCCAATCAAAAGACTTTGGGATAACAGGTCTCAAAGGAGTGATTGGCAACGCAAATAAAAGGACAGGGTCGAAAGTTGATCAATTTTAACTTTATACAAATGAGAGCTGAATTCACCTGTGAGCTCTGTAGTTGGTGGTGGGACAGAAGGTTCGAGGCCACAGGATCAGGAGAGAATTTCAAACCTCACCTGGTCAATCAGTGCGTGGAGTGAAATGTGATTAGTGGATTGTCTGTTTCATTAAAAAAAAATTGTATCTGAATCAGTTTATTTGAATGGAACCATGGCATTCAGGTCACGGTTAATCCACATAATTTTTCAATTTTGTTTTTTTGCTGAACTGTTATGAACTTGCAAATTTGCATCATTGACCAACACAGTTGCATGTGAAATGTGAGGAGCTGCTGATTCCAGAAATGTTTTTCCCCAATCAGTACATATATATTAACATTATAGTGAAGTTAATGAAAGAAAAAGACTGCTGGAAGGAAGAAGAAAAAATAAAAACTGATAAATTCACTCTGAAAAGATGCTCAGCAGTAATAGAGTTTATGTGATTTGTAGGAAACAAGCTGAATCATTTAAAAGCACTGAGATGGTCTTTTAAAATGTCATTACCTTCATCATGTTATGTACTTTAATGGTCAGGTTTTAATCAGATGTCTTTGGACTCATATATAACCATGGTGTTTCTATATAACTGGTGTGTTGATTTAGTTTTTTTCTTAGCACTGTTTTTGAAGTTTAAATAAGAAGATAATGTACTTTATATGAAATTTGCTTTGCTATATGAACAGAAGGAATGATTATAGCAAGAAAAATATGTTTCACCGTTCATTTGGGCTCCTGACTGTTTGTTTTAAAACTCACTTGACAAATTGTGAATCCTTAAATTTGGCAGTCAGGCAGTAAGTTTCTATTGCTGGGAAACGAAAGTTAAGATTCCTTCAAATGAACGAGAAGCACATTTTCATCTCGATTTTATTCGTGCGAATTTGCTGACCTCAAAGTTCAGCAGGAGGAGCTTGAGTATTTTGTGTTATTTTGTCACAGTGTCTCTCATATGTCTACATGTTCCCTCTCGTCTGTATGGAAGCCCATTTCCGCCAATGTGATGAAAAAAAAAGATCCTGTAAGTCACTGTAATGAGAAGCTTTCTCAAAATAATGACTAAATGGCATAACAGCTGTAGATGGTATTGTTCTCATTTTCAAGCAAATTCATGAACTGAACAATTTGACAAATAGGGGAAAATGAAATGAAAATGAATCAGAGAATTAAATGGTCTTTAATTGATTTACAGTCCCAGATTTTGATCATTTTAACTGTAGCATTTCTTCTTATTGCTCTTACTCATGGTAAACTGGTATTCAGTCTTATTGTTATTTCTGCCTATTTGCTGCCTGCTTACTATTAAAAAAGTCTCAAGACACCAATACTCCAATATGACAGGGGACATCACAAGGTATCATAATCCTCAGTTTTATTCATTTTTACAGTCGCATTTTTTCTTATTGACTTTGAAACCTTTGTTCTATTTGTTAATTTGTTCAGTGCATGAATTAACTTGAAAATGACCGAGCAAAGCCATCTACAGCTGTTATGCCACTGAGTCATTATTTTGAGAAATAAGTTTCTCATTATATTGAGAATAGAATAGGATTTTTTTTTCATCACATTGGCGGACAGGGGCTTCCATACCTCTCTGTTCGCTGCAGCGAACTGCTGTCTGTTCGCATGGCCCCGCCTCTAAAAGTTATTTGCACATCAACATGTTCATGCAAAGACGTGTGCTCAACATCGCAGCAAGCTGCATCAGAGTAATATTAAGAGAAAACAGCAGGATAATGCGGTGAGTAGTTCAGACAGTATATAAAACGTCTTATTTTAGAGCATCAGAGCACAAAGTATAAACATGATGGATCTTACAAGTTAATGACGACGTTTTTATAATCAGTCAGCGCTGCAGAGTTCTCTCTTACTTCCTTCCTTCTTTGGCTCCATCCCCTCCCTTCTTTTTTAATTTACTTTGCTCTCCTCTAGTTTCTTGTTCTTTTTCTGTCTTCTGACTTTCCTTGCAACCAACGCCACAGTTTGGAATTCAAAAATAAAGATGAATAATAATAATAATGAGCCCCCGGTGCAATTCGACCACACCCAAACAAAGTCTGTAAAATTACAGCCTGGTTGCCAGAATAAATGTTGGCATTGTACGTTTCTGCAAACACGTGGAATCTCCACGTTTCAATACATTTAATAGGCTACATATCAACATTTCTACAATATAGGGAAAGTGACGTATTTCTGATGCCATCTATATGAGCTGACTTTCCTATTAAGAGGCGGAGGGGTTGGGTGGTTGGGAAGAGACTGAATCAGCAGACAGCACCTTGAGACCACAACCTGCTTCCCGTTTAAAACCGGGTTTTTTTTAGAGACGTTGGGACATTTTCAGGCGTTTTTATTTTTTTATTTTTTATTTTAACCCAAACCATGATCTTTCCTCAAACAAGTGTTTTTTTTTTTGCCTAAACCTAACCAGACCTTAACCACAGTAACACTTAACAACCACTTAACAAAACATAATTATTCAACTGATAACGGCCAACATTGAAACGTAGACATTCAACGTATTCGTGATTTGCAGGAACTTGCAATGCCAATATTTTATTCTTGTGATTGGGTTGAAAATTATATTTTTTCTATTTTTTAAATTATTTATTATTCGTCTTGTACTTCTCCTGATTATTATTATCATTAATAATAATAATAATAATAATAATCATAATAATCATAATAATTTATTTATTTATATTAATTTTTCCCCTCATTTTTATTTTACTTTAGTATTAGGGTAAAACAGTCAAACATGAGTGTAAAAAGTATCAGAACCAGCCATTACAACCCACCATGTGTTGATTAAGTGTATTTTATTTTATTTATTTATTTGGATCCCCATTAGCCACTGCCAATGTATCATCTACTCTTTCTGGGGGCCACACAAGTTAACATTACATTATAATGCAAAACAATAGTATGATAAAATCCATGGCAAACAGGAACAAAAAAAAAAACATGTAAAACTGTAATGCTCTATTTTACAGTTACTTTAATTTTATACCAATTTCCTGGACTTTTCGGAGTAATTTGCAGGTATTTAATAATTATTTTTTAGTATGGTGCAATTTGGTACAAGTTATAAGAAAAAACAGAAAAAAGTGTAAAGTTGTTTGTTTCTTATTATATTTGGGTTCATAGGTAGATGCTAATTTGCAAAAATTCTTAATAAATTTGACTTAACAATTCTTTAAAGGTTTTATATGTAAGAATTGTGAAGCACTTTTCATGTAGTCAATAACAATAATAATAATAGTAAATAAAAGAATTGGATACAGCTCAAAAATAGTAGTTGTATGCCTAAAAACAACATATATAGTGACTAAGAACTTCCTCTTTAATGATCATATAGATACGTATTCTGTTACAAAACATGTTCTAATTGGAGACAATTTTTAACCGAAATTTATTGGAAGTACAGGAATTAGCAGCTTAAAAACAGTTTTACTTGTTAAATGTGTTAAATGTTTTCATTCCTCTGTGCATAACACATTGCCTTGCATTAGTTTTGTGAAAAATAACCTTTTGATACATGCCTAGTATTAAAGTCATGGCCATTACTACTATATGAAAATTGACGGTATAGGACATTTTGGATTTTAGACAATTAAATATTTCTTATAAAACAAAGCAGGGAAATAATCATCCTGTCCTTGTTCCAGTGAACAACCTGAAGTTATGTGCATTCTGATGATGTTAGCTCTTCTGTTACAGTTCAGCGTGAGTAATGTAAAAATGTTTTAATAAGACCTTCAGTAGTGGAAGAAGTACTCAGATCCTTTACTGAAGTAAGATTACCAACACGGCAATGTAAAAATACTCCATTACAAGAAAAAGTTCTGTATGAAAAATTCTACTTCAGTAAAAGTACATAAGTATTATAAGCTTGATGTAGTTAAAGTATTGCAGTAAAAGTAGTGGTTTGGTCCCTCTGACTGATATATTATTATATATGACATCATTAGATTATTAATACTCAAGCATCAGTGTTAGAGCAGCATGTTACTGTTGTAGCTGCTGGAGGTGGAGCTAGTTTCAACTACTTTATATACAGTTAGCTAGTTTAGTCCAGTGGTTCCCAATCTAGGGGTCGGGCCCCTCCAAAGGGTCAGCAGATAAATCTGAGGGGTCGTGAGATGATTAATGGGAGAGGAAAGAAGAAAAAACAAAGTTCTGATACACAAATCTGTTTTCAGTTTTTGGACTTTTTCTCTCATCTTTGATTTTTGCTGAAATATTGGATCATTTGAACATTTATTGAAATGAAAGCATGTGAGAAGTTTAGAGGGAAAAATCACTATTTGGTGGAGCTGTAAACAACTCATAGACATGTGAAATGTGACCCCGACTACACACTGCTTTTTGTAAGACGTCAAAAGACAAAAAGGTTGGAAACCACTGGTTTCATCTTTAACAATGTGTTGTATTTTAAAAGCTTGTTATATTATCCATTGTGTCAAATCTTCATCTGAAAAGTAACTAAAGCTGTCAAATAAATGTAGTGGAGTAGAAAGTACAATATTTCCCTCTGAAATGAAGTGAAGTGGAAGTATAAAGTAGCATCACCTGGAAATACTCAAGTAACGTTAAAGTACCTCAAAATTGTACTTAAGGACAGCAATTGAGTAAATGTACTTTCCCCCATTGAAAACCTTCCTCAGTACCTTCAGCCATCTTTCTACAGTTCCTCCCTCATTCTCTACTGAGTTCCTTCTCTCCTTTCTTTCCTCCTTCCCCCATCCATTCCTTCCCTCATTCTGTTCTCATCTCCTCTCTTTATTTCTCTATTTCATCCTTTCTGTCTTTCAGCTCATTTCTCCATTTCTTAACTTCATTCACTTTTGGCTTTTCCGTCTGTCTTCTCCCTGCCTTCCTTTCTTTATCCTTTTTCCTTCAGATTCTTATTTGCTCATCCCTTGTTTCCCTCTTCATTTCTTCCATCCCTCCCTCCACATGAGATGAACACTGGTTACTCAAACATATCACACTTCAGAACATATTATATTAACATGCTGATGATGTGTTTTAATATTTGTTGTTTTTATTCTCCATCAGTGCTGCTCAGAGTCAGTCAACACTGGAGGCCAAACTGAAGGCCCTGCAGTGTCACTTCACCTGGGACATCGACCCCAGCAGGTCCAAACTTTTCCGTCTCAAGGAGAAGCTGGAGGACATCGGTACCAAGGAGGGAAACAGCTGGCTGGGTCACATTTACAACCTGCAGGGGTACATTCACTACCAGCTGGGCTTCACTGAAGACACCCGGCGTTTCTTCAGCAGGGCCACAGAGGCCTTCTGCCGGTCGAAAAACACCGTCTCAGATGAAGGTCCCTGGTTGTTGGTGAACTACGGGAACCTGGCTTGGCTGCACCACCACCTGGGAGAACAAGCAGAGAGTCAGACTTACCTGTCAAAGGTCGACGCCCTGCTGAAAGAATATCCATCTCCATCCCAGGACAAGCTCCATCCGGAGATCTATGCTGAAAAAGCCTGGACCCTGATGAAGTTCGGCAAAGAAAAAAAGCCTCTGGTGGCAGATTACTTCCAGAGAGCCATCAGGATGCAGCCGGACATGGTGGAGTGGAACACCAGTTATGTCATAGCATTGGTGAAGGCTTTAAAGCACTGCGACAAACCAGTGGAAGACAACATCCTGGAGAAATTGAGAATGGCCAAGGAACAGGATCCAGAGAACTTGTGCCTTGCTGTTCACAACCTTGAGCAACGTGCTAAGAAAGGAGAAAGAATTAACAATGAAGCACGAGAGTTATCCAGAAAGGTTTTGAGAAATCCTGTAAGCAGCTACAGTGGTATGAAAGCGTTATTAAGGGTTTACAAAAGCTATGTATCTGTTGATGAGGCTATTGATTTGGCAGAGGAGGCGCTGAAAAAACATCCAGATGAACGTTACCTGAAGCGATGTGCTGCACTCTGCTACAAATGGAGGATTGTTTTTGCCAGGGACAGTCATGTAAAGCAAAGCATGATAGACAGAGCAATCAGTCTCCATAAAGAAGTGATTTCTCTTTATCCTCATGGGTCACTTGTGAAGAAAAGAGATCTCGCACATATATACGCAAAGTCCAATCGCGGCCAGGCTAAAGCTAAGCAGATTTACCAGAAACTGCTAAAAATGGATCTGGAACCTGCAGACAAACAGATGCTTTACAATGGCTACGCAAAATACTTAAACTATGATCGACAACATTACAGCAGGTCGATAGAATATCATATGAAGGCAGCAAAGATACCACAACAAACCTTCTTTCGAGACAACAGCATCAAAGTTCTAAAGAAGATTAAAGAAAAAAACAGGAGCCTAAAGTGTAGAGAAATAGAGAGGTTACTGGCCAAGCTGGAAGTCTAGAAAATCCTAAATCTAGTAGAAAGTGAAGGTACAACATTACCTTAAAAATCTGTACATATTCATCATTCTGATTTTAAAACATTAGGAAAACTTGAGGAAAAGATTTGTGGAAGTTACAGGACCAAGGTATGTTTGAACTGTTTGTTTTTTCGGTACAGTTGACACAGGCAGAAGCCAGAAACAAGTTAGTTTTTTCGTTTTTTGGGGCAAAAAACAAAAAACACAAATTCAGCTCAATTTTTTGGTTTTCTGTTCTTGCTGACAAAACAAATTTACCACTCAATGTTTGTTTTCATTGGTGGGTGGGCCTTCAGTGCCCCCTTGTTTCTGATTGGCCAGTGTGCTCTGTCAATTATGTTTGCACTGTACTCTTCAAAATAAAGGTTCCAGGTGAGAACAGAAAACAAGAAATCAAGCTGAATTTGTACTTTTTGTTTCTTGCCCAAAATTTAAAAAAAAAAAAAAAACGTTTCCGGTTTCTGTCTGTGTCAATTGTACTGAAAAAACAAACGATTCAAACCTCGGTCTACAGAGTCCGGGTATCATCGGATAATTCGTAATTAATTTGTAATTCAAAAACCAAAAAATGGTAAATCTGTTATTTGTTTCAAAAGAGGATCAGAATCAAATAACGAATTTGGCTTTTGCCGATTCATTTTATCGTTATTCCCTTTTGGATTGAATATCGGACAGGTCTGCAGACATCAAGCCAATTCGTTTTGTGTGTTTGAAACCAAAAACGGAAGTCACATCGTTTTTTCATTTTTTCATTTTAAACCAAAATTGAAAAACGAAATCACATGATCTATTCCTTTTTTGTTTCCCAACGAAAAACCAGAAAACCAAATTCAAAAGACCGTGCAATTTTGGTTTAGAAATCAAGTTTTTTTGTCAGTTTTGTACGGTAGCGGAAGCGACTACATTAGCCTACCCATGATCCTTAGTGATCGTTGCTATGGTGAAGACGACAGCGACAGCCGCGCGTGTGTGTAAACGGGATGAAGACAAGGTTATAAAACTGAACTTTATAATCAGTACATATATATTAACATCATAGTGAAGTTAATGAAAGACAAAGACTGCTGGAAGGAAGAAGAACAATTAAAAGCCTATAAATTCACTCTGAAAAGATGCTCAGCAGTAATAGAGTTTATGTGATTTGTAGGAAACAAGCTGAATCATTCAAAAGCACTGAGATGGTCTTTTAAAATGTCATTACCATAATCATGTTATGAACTTTAATTGTCAGGTTTTAATCAGATGTTCTTGGACTCATATATAACCATGGTGTTTCTATATAACTGGTGTGTTGATTTTGTTTTTTCTTAGCACTGTTTTTGAAGTTTATATAAGAACATAATGGACTTTATATGAAATTTGCTTAACTGTAAGCTTTGTAGTAGTGAAAAATAAAACTGTCTGATGAGAAATGTAATGATTAATATGATGTATAACCTGAATATAATCACAAAGTGGAACTGATTATGTGGGTAGAAACTTGTACACTATACTAATACTATTAAATAAAAACTATAAAATCTAATGTATGTTTGTTTTCATGGCTAATTTACAAGATATTCATGTTCTCCACACAGTTTTGCAGCACTGCACACAAAACACTGATAAACGTCAAACTGCAACTTTGGAAAACTGCTGTCAACGTTAAGCTGAGTTCACAGAAACAATCAGGAAGCCAAATGAACATTGAAACATGTTTTTCTCACTGTAATCATTCCCCCCAGTCTGAGTTAGTCATATCGAGTGGATATCTGCCACATTTACAGTCTTTTTAGCATCAAATTCCCTCTTTGTGTTTCCTCGGACAGTGTTGAGCTGCAGTGAAAGTATAGTAACAAAAAGAGGGACTTTGGTACTAAAACACTGTAACATTGAAAGATATCTACTTGATTTGATTCATTTGGACGCTGAAGCTTCATATTAGCTTCAGATAAACTTTTAAATACATTTTTGCACAGAAGGAGGACTGTGGATTTTGTCCCCCATCACTTCCATTGTAAGTGCATTATGAAGGGATCTTCTAATGGTCAGTATGAACAGGAGGAATGATTACAGCAAGAAAAACATGTTAAATGTTCATTTGGACACCTGACTGTTTGTTTTAAGACTCACGTGACAGATTGTGAATCTTTTAATTGGGCAGTCTGGCAGTAAGTTTCTGTTGTTGGGAAACGAAAGTTAAGATTCATTCGAATGAGCGAGAAGTGAATTTTATTCGCGCGAATTTGCTCACCTTAAAACTCACTAAGGGCGTCTCGTCTCTCTCTACGTTGACGAAGCAGACTTTCTGCAAGTTTGTAATTCGCTGCAGCGAACAGCCGCCTGTTCTAGAAGTCCGAAGTCCTTTCTGCATCATTATAAATATCATGCACAACATCAGAACATTCACAGCAAAGCAGAAGTTGGACAACAGCTACTGACTTTATGCCAGCGGACCCAAAAGCTGCTTCAGAATAATATTTAGAGAAATACTGAGTGAAGGAAACAGCAGAATAATGAGGTGAGTCGCTGCTTCTGCACTTCAAAATGTATAACAATGTCTTATTTTGGGGTATCAGAGCCCAAAATATTAACATTATGGGTCTTGCCAGTTAATGATGATGTTTTTATTATCAGTCAGTGCTGCTGAGTCCTCTCTTATTTTATTTTTCATGTTCCATTTCTACTGTTCCTTCTTTTGCCTTCAGTTTGCTCCCTTTTACTATATTTTATGATTCTTGCTTTTTCCATATTACCTTTCAACAAGGATGAGGTCACAAATCACCTGATGTAAATCCACCACACCCAAAGACATTTCTCATTTTATAGACAAGTCTATAAAATGTTATTTTCTGTCTATTTAATATAATTATCATTCTTTTGCTTATTGTTATGATAACTTATCAGTTATTTTCTGTAAAATTTATCCCACTTTTTTCCAGTTTTTGCCTAACAATGTAAAAAAAAAATTGTAAAAAGTATCAGAATCAGCCATTAAAACCCTCCAGGAGCATTTAAGTGTAATAATGTCTTAAGATCTTCCTCAGTAGCTACAGTTCTGCTTTCATCCATCTTTCCTCATTTCCTTCCCTCATTCTGTCTCCTGTCTTTGTTTCTTTATTTCATCTTTCTTGTCTTTCAGTTCATGCTTGACGCTCGCCACGTGTAGAAACTCTGATGAGTTTGTCTTCTTTATTGATGTGTGGGTGTGCTTCAACACAAAGTAATAAAGGAGAAGCGATATGAAAATTAACTTAGTGATTAGTGCCTTTCATGCTCTATGTAAAGCACTTTGAATTGCCTCGTTGTTCAAATATGCTATACAAATAAACTTGCCTTGCCTAGTAATGACTGGCAACTTATCCAAATATTAACAAATACCACAGCTATGGCTATGGAGATGAAAGTAATATCAGCATCGTAAAATAAGTATCAAATAAACATTTCAATGATTTTAT
This sequence comes from Thunnus thynnus, assembly GCF_963924715.1. Taxonomy (NCBI): domain Eukaryota; kingdom Metazoa; phylum Chordata; class Actinopteri; order Scombriformes; family Scombridae; genus Thunnus; species Thunnus thynnus. The sequence continues at coordinate 2,299,165 of NC_089524.1, read as the reverse complement.
CCACCAAAACCTGACTACAGCGACCTAAAACCTCAGTTTCAGTACTACTTTCTCTCACCAAACTAAATCCTAACAGGGTAATCTCACTTAGGAAACCAATAGTGACACCTGGTGGCGTTTAGCTGGACATGGCAGCTGATCACTGATGACATGGCACTTAATTAGTAACGCTCAATCAATTAAAATACTATACCTATCATTAACTAAACAAAGAAATTGTACCCTTCTGTCATTCTAAGAACAGTAAATAGCAATATAAATCAAACATCTACTATGTAAAGATAATGTTAATGCACAAGAGAAAAGACAAGGAAAGAGGAATCTACCATGTGGCATGATAATTACTGTATTTACATAACGCCATACTTAGTACAATATTCTGTATAAATGGCAGATAAACACTGCAAAGAATAACAAACAGAAAACTACTTGCAATATGTCAAAAATGCACACCACCAATTGGATTTGTTTGGTCTAATGCAGCCACACTCCACTCATTAAGCCTGATACCTCTCTGTTGCCAATGAGGGGTATTAATCAGTGCAGCAGGTGGTGCATTGGTGCAAATGACATTGAATCAACCTATTCTGAACTGTTTAGCCTTTCTGATAACATGAGATGAACACTGGCTAACGAAACATATCAAAGCCTCAGAACATATTATATTAACATGCTGATGATGTGTTTTAATATTAGTTATTTTTATTCTCCATCAGTGCTGCTCAGAGTCAGTCAACACTGGAGGCCAAACTGAAGGCCCTGCAGTGCCACTTCACCTGGGACATCGACCCCAGCAGATTCAAACTTTTATGTGTCAAGGAGGAGCTGGAGGACATCGGCACTGAGGAGGGAAACAGCTGGCTGGGTCACATTTACAACCTGCAGGGGTACATTCACTACCAGCTGGGCTTCACTGAAGATGCCCGGCGTTTCTTCAGCAGGGCCACAGAGGCCTTCCGCCGGTCGAGAAACACCGGCTCAGATGAAGGTCCCTGGTTGGCGGTGAACTACGGGAACCTGGCTTGGCTGCACCACCACCTGGGAGAACAAGCAGAGAGTCAGACTTACCTGTCAAAGGTCAACACCCTGCTGAAAGAATATCCATCTCCATCCCAGGACGAGCTCCATCCAGAGATCTATGCTGAAAAAGCCTGGACCCTGATGAAGTTCGGCACAGACAAAAAGCCTCTGGTGGCAGATTACTTCCAGAGAGCCATCAGGATGCAGCCGGACATGGTGGACTGGAACACCAGCCGTATCATAGCGTTAGTGAATGCTGCTAGGTTCAACGACACACCAGTGGGGGAAGACATCCTGGAGGAAATGAGAACGGCCAAGGAACAGGATCCAGAAAACTTGTACCTTGCTGCTCAGTACCTTGAGCAGCGTGCTAAGAAAGGAGAAAGAAATGAAGATGAAGCACGTGAGTTAGCCAGAAAGGTTTTGAAAAATCCTGTCAGCAGCTACCGTGGTATCAAAGTATTATTAAATGTTTACAAAAACTATGTATCTGTTGATGAGGCTGTTGCTCTGGCAGAGGAGGCTCTGAAAAAGCATCCAGATGAACGTTACCTGAAGAGATGTGCTGCACTCTGCTACAGATGGAGGATTGTTTTGGCCTGGGACAGTCGCATAAAGCAAAGCACGATAGACAGAGGGATCAGTCTCCATAAAGAATTGATTCCTCTGTACATTGATTCACTTCTGAACAAAATAACCCTCGCAAATATATACGCAAAGTCAAATCATAGCCAGGATGAAGCTGAGAAGATTTACCAGGAACTGCTAGAAATGGACCTGGAACCTTCAGAGAAACAGTTGATTTACAACTACTACGCAAAACACTTAAACTTTGTTCGACGAGATTACAACAGGTCGATAGAATATCACACGAAGGCAGCAGAGATACCGCACCAATCTTACTATCGAGAGAACAGCATCAAAGCTCTGAGGAAGATTAAAATAAGAAACAGGAGCCCGACGTGTAGAAAAACAGAGAAGTTACTGACCAAGCGGGCCAGGCTAGAAAAGTCAAAATCTAGTAGAAAGTGAAGGTACAACATTACCTTAAAAATCTGTACATATTCATCATTCTGATTTTAAAACATTAGGAAAACTTGAGGAAAAGATTTGTGGAAGTTACAGGACCAAGGTACGTTTGAACTGTTTGTTACGGTACAGTTGACACAGGCAGAAGCCAGAAACAAGTTGGTTTTTTCGTTTTTTAAATTTTGGGCAAAAAACAAAAAACACAAATTCAGCTCAATTTTTTGGTTTTCTGTTCTTACTGACAAAACAAATTTACCACTCAATGTTTGTTTTCATTGGTGGGTGGGCCTTCAGTGCCCCCTTGTTTCTGATTGGCCAGTGTGCTCTGTCAATTATGTTTGCACTGTACTCTTCAAAATAAAGGTTCCAGGTGAGAACAGAAAACAAGAAATCAAGCTGAATTTGTACTTTTTGTTTTTTGCCCAAAATTTAAAAAACAAAAAAACGTTTCCGGTTTCTGTCTGTGTCAATTGTACTGAAAAAACAAACGATTCAAACCTCAGTCTACAGGGTCCAGGTATCATCGGATAATTCGTAATTAATTTGTAATTCAAAAACCAAAAAAATGGTAAATCTGTTATTTGTTTCAAAACAGGACCAGAATCAAATAACGAATTTGGCTTTTGCCGATTCATTTTATCGTTATTCCCTTTTGGATTGAATATCGGACAGGTCGGCAGACATCAAGCCAATTCGTTTTGTGTGTTTGAAACCAAAAACGGAAGTCACATCGTTTTTTCATTTTTTCATTTTAAACCAAAATTGAAAAACGAAATCACGTGATCTATTCCTTTTTTGTTTCCCAACGAAAAACCAGAAAACCAAATTCAAAAGACCGTGCAATTTTGGTTTAGAAATCAAGTATTTTTGTCAGTTTTGTACGATAGCGGAAGCGACTACATTAGCCTACCCATGATCCTCAGTGATCGTTGCTATGGTGAAGACGACAGCGACAGCTGCGCGTGTGTGTAAACGGGATGAAGACAAGGTTATAAAACTGAACTTTATAATCAGTACATATATATTAACATCATAGTGAAGTTAATGAAAGACAAAGACTGCTGGAAGGAAGAAGAACATTAAAAGCCTATAAATTCACTCTGAAAAGATGCTCAGCAGTAATAGAGTTTATGTGATTTGAAGGAAACAAACTGAATCATTTAAAAGCACTGAGATGGTCTTTTAAAATGTCATTACCATAATCATGTTATGAACCTTAATGGTCAGGTTTTAATCAGATGTTCTTGGACTCATATATAACCATGGTGTTTCTATATAACTGGTGTGTTGATTTTGTTTTTTTCTTAGCACTGTTTTTGAAGTTTATATAAGAACATAATGCACTTTATATGAAATTTGCTTTGCTGTAAGCTTTGTAGTAGTGAAAAATAAAACTGTCTGATGAGAAATGTAATGATTAATATGATGTATAACCTGAATATAATCACAAAGTGGAACTGATTATGCGGGTAGAAACTTGTACACTATACTAATACTATTAAATAAAAACTATAAAATCTAATGTATGTTTGTTTTCATGGTTAATTTACAAGATATTCATGTTCTCCACACAGTTTTGCAGCGCTGCACACAAAACACTGATAAACGTCAAACTACAACGTTGGAAAACTGCTGCCAGCATTAAAATGAGTTCACAGAAACAATCAGGAACCCAAATGAACATTGAAACATGTTTTTCTCGCCACGGAACAGGATCCAGAGAACTTGTACCTTACTGCTCAGTACCTTGAGCAGCGTGCTATGAAAGGAGAGGGCATTGAGGATGAGGCACATGAGTTAGCCAGAAAGGTTTTGAGAAATCCTGTCAGCAGCTACAGTGGTCTGAAAGAGTTATTATGGGTTTATAGAAAATATGTATCTGCTGATGAGGCTGTTGATTTGGCAGAAGAGGCTCTGGAAAAACATCCAGGTAAACGTTTCCTGAAGTGGTGTGCTGCACTCTGCTACGAATGGAGGATCCTTTTCGATAGGGACAGTTGTGTAAAGCAAAGCAAGATACAAAGAGCAATCCGTCTTCATAAAGAAGTGATTCCTCTTTACCCTCATCCATCATCATCACTTCTGAAGAAAATAGCCCTCGCAAATATACATGCAAAGTCAAATCACGGTCTGGCTGAAGCTGAGCAGATTTACCAGAAACTGCTGGTAAGCAATCTGGAACCTGCAGAGAAACAGATGCTTTACCACTGCTATGCAAAATACTTAGATTTTCATCAACGAGATTACAACAGGTCAGAAGAATATTACATGAAGGCTGCAAAGATACCATGCAAATCCTTCTTTCGAGAGAACAGCATCAAAGTTCTGATGAGGATTAAAAAAACAAACAGGAGCCGAAGGCCTAGAGAATTAGAGGAGTTCCTGGCCAACCTGGGGGTCTAGAAAATCCTAAATCTAGAAGAAAGTGAAGGTACAACATTACCTAAAAAATCTGTACATATTCATCATTCTGATTTGTGGAAGTTACAGAAATGATTACTTCTTATTATTATCATTCATTCATCATTATTATTATTATTATTATTATTATTATTATTATTATTATTATTATTATTATTATTACTCATTATTATTTTTAAATGGAAAGTGAAGCTCAACCCAATTAAAAAAAAAACACGATCCAGCCCAATTTCTGAGCAGACGTGAGTGAAACACCCATCAAAGATCTTTGGGATAGCAGGTCTCACAGGACTGATTACCGACACCAAAAAAAGGCACCAAGTTGAAAGTTTCCAAATTTTAACTTCATACAAATGGGAGCTGAATTCGTCTGTGAGATCTGTAGTTATTTGCAGAAAAAAACCTGATGTAGTAAATGTGGTTGGACAGGAAGTTCAAAGCCGAGGGATCGAGAGAGAAGTATATTAACCTGGTCAATCAGTGCGTGGAGTGAAATGTGATTAGTAGATTGTCTGTTTCAATAAAAAATTTGCATCTCAATCAGTTTATTCCAATGGAACCGCAGCAATCAGGTCACAGTTAATCCACACATTTTTTCTTTTTTTTTGATGAACTGTTGTGAACTTGTGAATTTGTATCATTGACCAATAAAGTTGCAAAGTGTGAAGAGCCACTGATTCCAGAAATGTTTTTCCCCAATCAGTACATATATATTAACATCATAGTGAAGTTAATGAAAGACAAAGACTGCTGGAAGGAAGAAGAACATTAAAAGCCTATAAAGTCACTCTGGAAAGATGCTCAGCAGTAATAGAGTTTATGTGATTTGTAGGAAACAAGCTGAATCATTTAAAAGCACTGAGATGGTCTTTTAAAATGTCATTACCATAATCATGTTATGAACTTTAATGGTCAGGTTTTAATCAGTGGTTCTTGGACTCATATATAACCATGGTGTTTCTATATAACTGGTGTGTTGATTTTGTCTTTTTCTTAGCACTGTTTTTGAAGTTTATATAAGAACATAATGGACTTTATATGAAATTTGCTTTGCTGTAAGCTTTGTAGTAGCAAAAAATAAAACTGTCTGATGAGAAATGTAAAGATTAATATGATGTATAACCTGAATATAATAGTAAAGTGGAACTGATTATGTGGGTAGAAACTTGTACACTATACTAATACTATTAAGTAAACACTATAAAATCTAATGTATGTTTGTTTTTGTGGTTAATTTACAAGATATTCATGTTCTCTACACAGTTTTGCAGCACTGCACACAAAACACTGATAGATGTCAAACTTCAACTTTGGAAAACTGCTGCCAACATTAAAAGATCACAATTTTTCAAGTATGTCTTAAAAACAGTAAGGAGCCAAAATGAACATTGAAACATTTTTCTTGCTGTGATCATTTCTCCCAATCTGAGTTAGTCATATCAAGTGGATATTTGCCATATTTACAGTCTTTTTAGCATCAAATTCCCTCTTTGTGTTTCCTCAGACAGTGTTTCCCTGTTGAGCTGCAGGTGGAAGTATAGTAACAAAAAGAGGGACTTTGGTACTAAAACACTGTAACATTGAAAGATATCTACTTGTTTTGACTCATTTGGACGCTGAAGCTTCATATTAGCTTCAGATAAACTTTTATACACATTTTTGCACAGAAGGAGGACTGTGGATTTTGTCCTCCATCACTTCCATTCTAAGTGCATTATGAAGGGATCTTCTAATGGTCAGTATGAACAGGAGGAATGATTACAGCAAGAAAAACGTGTTTTAATGTTCATTTGGGCTCCTGACTGTTGTTTTAAGACAAGCGTAACATATTGTGAATCTTTTAATTGGGCAGTCAGGCATTAAGTTTCTATTGCTGGGAAACGAAAGTTAAGATTCCTGCGAATGAACCACAGGTGAATTTTCATCTCGATTTTATTCGCGCGAATTTGCTGACCTCAAAAGTCACCAGGGGGAGCTCGAGTTTTTTGTAATATTTTCTTAAAGTTTCAGTCTCCATGTTTCCTCTTGTCTCTCTGTACGTTCATGAAGCGGAGTTTCTGCAGGTTTGTAACCCGCTGCAGTCTGTTTGCCGTCTTTCTGCCTCAGTATGAATATTATGCTCACAACACACAGCAAAGCATAAGTTGGACAATAACTACTGACTTTATGCCAGCGAACCCAAAAGCTGCTTCAGATAATACTTAGAGAAATACTGAGTTTAGGAAACAGCAGGATAATGAGGTGAGTAGCTGCTTCTGCAGTTCAAAATGTATAAAAATGTCTTATTTTAGAGCATCAAAGCCCAAAATATTAACATTATGGATCTTGCAAGTTGATGACGATGTTTTTATTATCAGTCGGTGCTGCCACGTGACAGCAGTTCTCTAAAGAACGTGGCAGCGGCTCTTACGAAAGTAAGAGCTCTTACTTTCGTTTTCCTGTTCCATTTCCTCTGTTCCTTCTTTTGCCTTTAGTTGCCTCCCTTTTACTATATTTTATGTTTCTTGCTTTTGGTCTATCTTCCAAATGACCTTTCAACAAGGACCATGGTCAGGATTTTAAAAACATACTGAGGTCATGAGTCACTTTGTGCAACTCCACCAACCCAGACATTTTTGACACGGCAGCAAGTAGGGGAGAACAGGGTAACATGAGCCACTTTTTACATTTGATGATTTTACTGCAAAATAAATATGTATTTGTATCAAATAATAGTTACTATATATACGTCAGGTTGTTGTGTACCCATGGAAATTAAACAAGTTATCTAATTATTATTGTTTTAGAACAATGACCCATCAAACTCATCAACTCAATATTCATACTGGTATAAAAATGCCACAAAATCACTTTTGAGATAATTTTGAACTTTATTAATGCCATCAATTCAATAAAGGCAAACAGTCATACTTTTAAGTGAAATCATATGTTTGTGTCCTGTTGGTCCAGGTATCATCGTATAATTCATAATTCATCTGTTATTCAAAACCCAAAAAACAGTTAATCTGTTATTTCTGTTATTTATTTTGTTTCAAAACAAAAAACAAAAAAACGTTTTTGGTGTCAGAATCAAATAACGAAAAACCAATCAAACCCGGCCAGTTTTTAGTTTTTGCTGATTCGTTTTATCATTATTCCTTTTTGGATTGAATATCGAGCAGGTCTGTGGACATTCAGCCAATTAGTTTTTGCGTATGAAACCAAAAACTGAAGTCACATGGTTTTTTCCTTTTTTCATTTTAAACGAAAAACGAAATCACGTGATCTATTCCTTTTTTGTTTCCCATTGAAAATCCAGAAAACCAAATTCAAAAGACCGTGCAATTTTGGTTTAGAAATCAAGTATTTTTGTCAGTTTTGTACGATAGCGGAAGCAGCTACATTAGCCTACCCATGATCCTCAGCGACCGTTGCTATGGTTTCTACCTTACTTTTTCTACCTCCTGCATCAAATTCAAAACCCTGACAATTGCCTACAAAACAGCAACTGAAACGGCTCCTGCCTACCTGAACTCCCTCATTCAGGTGTACACTCCCTCCCGCCCATTATGCTCTGCCAATGAAAGGCGCCTGGTACCATCACTACAACAGGGCCCTAAGTCACTAGCTAGACTCTTCTCCTCTGTAGTTCCTCGGTGATGGAACGAGTTAACAAACTCTGTTCGATCTGCAGAGTCCCTCTCAATCTTTAAGAAAAGACTAAAGCCCCAGCTCTTTTGCGAACACCTCTGCACTTGATGGACTGTAGGTAGAGAAAAAACAAGAAAAACAAAACAAAAAAAACCCACAAAAAAAAAAAAAAACATGCTTCTATGCACTCTAATCATTGACTTGTTGCACTGCCTGTTGGCATCTACATCCTATTGAGCTCAAAGTTCAGCTTTATGGCACTTACTCGTGTTGTTGTCTCCTGACAAGATCCCTGCTTGTGTTGTATCAGTCTCATATGTACATTGCTTTGGATAAAAGCATCTGCTAAATGAAAAATGTAAATGTATGTAAATGTACTTTCCTACCTTTACTCTTTTATTTTCTTTCCCTCTGTAGCTCCCTTCATATTTTTTCCTTTCTCTCCTCTTAAACTTATTTTGCCATCCATTCCTCCCTCATTCACTTCTTCCTTATTACCTTCCTGTCCACTCAATGCTCCTTGCTCCATTTCTTCCCTCCCTGCACATGTATCTCAACGTTAAGTTGCAAGCTGATGGATGTTTGACGCTCACCACTGAGTGTCGGTAACGACACAAGACTGGAGACTCTGATGAGTTTTTTTTGTCTTCCTTATTGATGTGGGTGTGGTTCAACACAAACAAATAAATCAGCTTACTGATTAGTAATGACTGGCAACTTATCCAAATATTAACACATACTGCAGCTATGGCTATGGAGATGAATGTAATATCACCAAAGTAGATCTAGTATCAAATAAACATTAAAATAATTTTATCCACCAAAACCTGACTACAGTGGCCTAAAACCTCAGTTTCAGTACTACTATCTCTCACCAAACTAACTCTTAACAGGGTAATCTCACTGAGGAAACCAACAGTGACACCTGGTGGCCTTTAGCTGGACATGGCAGCTGATCACTGATGATTTGGCACTTAATTAGTAACGCTCAATCAATTAAAATACTATACCTATCATTAACTAAACAAAGAAATTGTACCCTTCTGTCATTCTAAGAACAGTAAATAGCAATATAAATCAAACATCTGCTATGTAAAGATAATATATTAATGCACAAGAGAAAAGACAAGGAAAGAGGAATCTACCATGTGGCATAATTACCATATTTACATTGCACCATACTTAGAACATAAGTATACATGGAAGATAAACACTTCAAAGAGCAGAAAACTACTTACAGTATGTCAAAAATGCACACCACCACCTGGATTTATTTGGTCTAATGCTGCCACACTCCACTCATCAAGCCTGATACCTCTCTGTTGCCAATGAGGAGTATTAATCAGTGTGCCAGCAGGTGGTGCATTGGTGCAAATGACCATAAATCAACCTATTCTGAACAGCCTAGCCTTTCTGACAACACGAGATAAACACTGGTTACCCAAACATATCAGGCCTCAGAGCATTATATTAACATGCTGATGATATTTTTTAATATTTGATATTTTTTATTCTCTATCAGTGCTGCTCAGAGTCAGTCAACACTGGAGGCCAAACTGAAGGCCCTGGAGTGTCACTTCACCTGGGACATCGACCTCAGCAGGTCCAAACTTTTCCGTCTCAAGGAGAAGCTGGAGGACATTGGCACAGAGGAGGGAAACAGCTGGCTGGGTCACATTTACAACCTGCAGGGGTTTATTCACTACCAGCTGGGCTTCACTGAAGACGCCCAGTGTTTCTTCAGCAGGGCCACAGAGGCCTTCCGCCGGTCAAGAAACACCGTCTCAGATGAAGGTCCCTGGTTGGCGGTGAACTACGGGAACCTGGCTTGGCTGCACCACCACCTGGGAGAACAAGCAGAGTGTCAGACTTACCTGTCAAAGGTCGACACCCTGCTGAAAGAATACCCATCTCCATCTCAGGATGAGCTCCATCCAGAGATCTACGCTGAAAAAGCCTGGACCCTGATGAAGTTCGGCAGAGACAAAAAGCTTCTGGTTGCAGATTACTTCCAGAGAGCCATCAGGATGCAGCCAGACATGGTGGAGTGGAACACCAGCTATGTCATAGCATTAGTGAATGCTGTAAAGTACAGCAACGAACCAGTGGAGGAAGACATCCTGGAGAAAATTAAAATGGCCAAGGAACAGGATCCAGAGAACTTGTACCTTTCTGTTCACTACCTTGATCAGTGTGGTAAGAAAGGAGAAAGAATTGAAGATGAAGCATGTGAGTTAGCCAGAAAGGTTTTGAGAAATCCTGTCAGCAGCTACAGTGGTATCAAAGTGTTATTATGGGTTTACAGAAACTATGTATCTGTTGATGAGGCTATTGCTCTTGCAGAGGAAGCTCTGGAAAAACATCCAGATGAACGTTACCTGAGGAGATGTGCTGCACTCTGCTACAGATGGAGGATTGCTTTCGCCAAGTATGGATACGTAACGCAAAGCATGATAGACAGAGGAATCAGTCTCCATAAAGAAGTGATTTCTCTTTATCCTCATTCAGCACTTGTCAAGAAAATTGATCTTGCAAATATATACGCAAAGTTCGGTCACCGCCTGGCTGAAGCTAAGCAGATTTACCAGAAACTGCTAGAAATGGATCTGGAACCTGCAGGGAAACAGATGCTTTACAACAGCTACGCAAAATATTTATACTTCGGTCAAAAAGATAGCCACAGGTCACGAGAATATCACAAGAAGGCAGCAGAGATACCACAACAATCCTACTATCGAGAGAACAGCATCAAACTTCTGGAGAGAGTTGAAGAAAAGGACAGGCAACAAAATATACTAATAGAGGAGTTAATGGTTTTCCTGGGAATTCAGTAATCCTAAATCTAGTAGATTTATTGAAAAAATCTGTACATATTCATCATTCTGATTTTATGCACATCAGGAAAACTTGCAGAAAAGATTTGTGGAAGTTACAGAAATGATTACATCTTTAAAGACAACATCCCAGACAGCCTGGACCCTCATCAGTTTGCATACAGAACCAACAGATCCACAGAGGATGCCATCAATTTCAATTTTTGTTTTGATGGTGACTTCAGAAATGTTTTTCCCCAATCAGGTTTGGTCGCAGGAACATATAAGGTGAAAATCAAAATTAACCACCGCACACTGAGATGATTTTACTGTGATTTTATTAGGAGCGAACAGGTGTGATAAATACATCTGAGTCACATGACTATTTATCACTGTCTCCATTTTTTCAAAGTGGGCATTTTACAAAGGGCATGACAATAAAAATACATATTACAAAAAACATGACACGATGACATGAACTACTAGGTCCCCTGGCAGTCACCCTTCCCATTTAGTGATGTAGAGGGACAGCTGTAGGATCTACAATCTATTCTGCCAAGGAAATTTAGCTCATCCTATTCAGTCAGTTGTTTATGGGAGGTAATGAAGTTTAATTATGTAAAATGGTGTCATTCTTGTAACTTTGTACTTTATATTGAAATTAATGAAAAGCAAAGACTGCTGGAAGGAAGATGAAAAATATAACATATAAAGCTGTAAAGCCTATAAATTCACTCTGAAAAGATGCTCAGCAGTAATAGAGTTTATGTGATTTGTAGGAAACAAGCTGAATCATTTAAAAGCACTGAGATGGTCTTTTAAAATGTCATTACCATAATCATGTTATGTACTTTAATGTTCAGGTTTTAATCAGATGTTCTTGGACTCATATATAACCATGGTGTTTCTATATAACTGGTGTGTTGATTTTGTCTTTTTCTTGGCACTGTTTTTGAAGTTTACATTAGATTGGATACAATAGAAGAAAAAACTTTTCTGCTATAGAAATGTCCAAGTTGTCTGGCCTTTATGTATCTGTATTGATTAACAAGAGGTGACTGAATAGGATCTTTGGTATGTTTGTTAAGTTTCAACACCTGAGTGATCACTGCTGTATTTATATTTGAGGGAAGTTTAGAGGTGATAGTTTCATATCTGTCATGTTGTTGAACCTCATTCTGTTGCAGTCTGTGGCGTTATTATTTTATATGTTTTTAATTGTTGTACTTCTCCTGTCGTGCTGTTTTCAATGTCGTCTGGTTGCACGGACGCATTATGAGACAATAGGCCCCTGGTATATAAAGATATAATGAAAGAATCTCCAAAGGTGTAACTGTCTCAGAGACATGTTTCTGTTATAAATTCATGTTTATTTGAGTTCATACAGTCATTAAAAATGTAATATAAATAAGATGTTAAAAGGGTATTTAACATCTTATTTAAAAGTGTATTTGTCTAAAATATACCACCTTAAAATAATGCTTGTTTAAATTTTTTTAGTGCTCATCATGTAAGGTTTTATTTAAATTTAGAGTGTAATGAATATTTAAAATTTTGTGTATAATGTATGCTGATGTGCCTTTACATGGACAATGTGAAACATTTTCAGTAATTCTATTCGATTTCATCACATTACTGTTCTGCCAACGTGTTTGGGCCTGTTTATCAATGGACACTAGTCAAAAAAAACTTTAAAAAAGACTGAGAGATGAAACTTTTTATGTCTTTTATTTTCTTGTAGTTTTCACAGAGTCTACTGATGAAAAAGAGATTAAATAAATCTTCAAAAGACATCTGTATGATGCGTGGCCATTATTTCATTGGACCAGTGTAGCTACAAGACGACAACAAAACAAACAACAACATATTTCTGTTTCTCTTTCTGTGACATTTTGCAGGTGACATTTAAACAGCTTGACTGATGTTACTGTATTTTAGTGAACTGTTACTGTAGCTCAGTATGAAGTCCAGCTGTAATACGAAGGAAAAAGTCAACAAAAACAAGTATTGGATGAGGGCGTTTCTAGGACTTGAAAAGATCTGAGGTTAAGCCAAGGTCACCCAGAGCTTAATCTTTGTTGGCTGTGTGTAGTGATACACCCATCTGCCCAATGAGGCAACAACTACTGTTAATTATTATTCAATAAAATGATATTTGTTTAATGATTTACTTTAATGATTAGGTCAGTAAAGGCTTCAATGGACACAGTGATGTCAATACAGGAAATATTGTGAGACTTTGCATTTAAGCAGCAAAACTGAAAACTAATTATGAACTTGACAAGTCAGAGGAAACTCTGCAGAGGAAACAGAGTTTGGACTTTTAGATACTTAAAAATAAAAAATGTCCCGACAGCTGTGATGGAGCTCAAGATTCATCCTGCCAGCCAGCTTTATTACTGATAATTTCACTGTATAAACTTGGTATCTGTGTATAACAGCTGACCACACAGAACATTCATTACTGATAGATCCTGAACGATCTGGTTGGCGTGTTAGGAGGTAAATAAATAATGAATTAAGTTACGCTGCTGTGTGTGTAAATGCACCAGTGAAGGAAGAAGTATTTAGATCCTTTAATTAAGTAAAAGTAGAAATACAATAATGTAAAAATACTCCATTACAAGTAAAAGTCCTGCATGAAAAATGTTAGAGAACATAAGTATTAGCAACAAAATGTACTTATAGTATTAAAGTAAAAGTACTGGTTTGGTCCCTCTGACTGTTATATACACACACACGCAGTCATTTAGTGCAAAAATGCATTTAACTTAATTTAAGTTGATGTGAAGCTTATATGAGGCTTCAGCAGTCTGAGTCAGTCATATCAAGTGGATATCTGACACATTTACAGTCTTTTTAGCATCAAATTCCCTCTTTGTGTTTCCTCGGACAGTGTTTCCCTGTTGAGCTGCAGGTGGAAGTATAGTAACAAAAAGAGGGACTTTGGCACTAAAAAGACTGTAACTTTGAAAGATATCTATTTGATTTGACTCATTTGAACGCTGAAGCTTCATATTAGCTTCAGATAAACTTTTAAATACAGTTTTGCACAGAGGGAGGACTGTGGATTTTGTCCTCCATCACTTCCATTGTAAATGCATTATGAAGGGATCTTCTAATGGTCAGTATGAACAGGAGGAATGATTACAGTAAGAAAAAACAGGTTTCACTGTTCATTTGGGCTCCTGACTGTTGTTTTACGACACACTTGAAAAGTTGTGAACTCGTCCTTTAAGGGGAAGTCTGATGAGTCTTGACTTTCTCTAATCTGGCAGTCAGCCAGTAAGTTTCTATTGCTGGGAAACGAAAGTTAAGATGCCTTTGAATGAACGAGGAGCGAACTTTATTCGCGCGAATTTACGGGCTCTAAAATTCACTACGGGGTCGAGATTTTTTTTCTCTTATTTTCTCACAGTTTCTCTCATAAATCTCCATGTTCCCCTTCGTCTCTCAGTACGTTGATGAAGCGTAGTTTCTGCAGGTTTGCAGTTCGCTGCAGCGAACGGCCGTCTGTTCGCATCGACCCGCCTCTTCGGCAACACTACGACGTGTGCTCAACATCAACGGTAATATTTAGAGAGAACAGCTGGATAATGAGGTGAGTAGCTGCTTCTGCAGTTCAAACAATACATTAAATGTCTTATTTTAGAGCATCAGAGCCTAAAATATTAACATTATGGATCTTACAAGTTAATGACGACGTTTTTATTATCAGTCAGTGCTTCTCCCTTACGTCATTTCTTCTTTTGCTGCATTCCCTCCCTTCTTTATTCTGTACTTTGCTCTAGTTTCATCTAGTTTCTCGTTCTCTTTCTTCTATCTTCCCTTTCCGCCAGCACCACAGTCTGGATTTTAAAATATATGAATAATATGAATAATAATGAGACGCACACCCAAAAAGAAATTCAGTAAAATTATGTTTTCTTTCTATTTTTTAAACAATTATTTATTCCTCTTAATGTACTTCTCCTGATTATTATTATTATTATTATTATTATAACTAATCAGTTGCTTTATGTAAATTTATAACACACTGCCTGGTGGAGAAATGCTAAATCCATTTATTTTGTTTTAAATTATTTTTTCTTCTTTTTTATTTTACTTTATTTTTAGGCTCAAAACAGTCAAAGATGAGAGTAAAAACTATCAGAATCGGCCATAAAAACCCACCATGTGTTATTTAAGTGTAATTTATTTTATTTATTTATTTGGATCCACATTAGCCACTACCAAGGTATCAACTCATCCTGGGATCCACACCAAGGATGTATAAAGAGAACTGGATACAGGGTCGGAGACAGGGTCCCGTTCATTCCTATAAAAGTTGCTCAATGGGGCATGAAGCCACTTCTTCAGCATGGCTTCCGCATTTGTGGGGCCCATAGAGCAAGCATTAGTGACTTCTGCCAGCCAGCTACTTCCGGTTTAGCCCTCCAGCTAACTTGAATGGGGATAAAACAATTAAATCATGCAGCCCTTGCAGACTTTCGAAATGTGATCGGACCGAATGGATCAAATTCTAATAGTGAGACGAGTCATTTCGCGGGGGTTGTGACACTCAAAAGAATTTATACACTCATTTACAGACATCTCTTTCACAGTAAGTCTATGGTAACAAGTCTTTTTTGGCCTAATGGCATCACATGATGTGGTAATTACACGGTTTGGCTGCTATGTCAAATTAGCTTCACAGCCCAATGCTGTTCCTGGGGTCCACACAAGTTAACATTACATCATAATGCAAAACAATAGTGTGATAAAATTCAAGCAAACAGGAACAAAAAAACACGTAAAACAGTAACGCTTTATTTTACAGGTCCTTTAATTTTATACTAATTTCCTGGACTTTTTGGAATAATTTGCAGGTATTTAATAATTTTTTTTTTTTTAGGACTGTGCAATTTGGTTCAAGTTATAAGAAAAACAGAGAAAAGTGTAGTTTTTTTAGTAAGTACAAACTCATATTTGGGTTCACACATAGATGTTAATTTGCAAAAATTAAAAAGTTAGAACAATTCCTTAAAGGTTCTATATGAAAGAATTGTGAAGCAATGTATATGTATTAATTGTTTTTTATTGCCAATGAGTGAACAGGTTGTAATGCTAACTTAAAAAAATTAGACCTTTCCCAACTTTCTCGGTTGTCTGTAACAGCCTGTTGACAGATTTCTATGACCCCTTTACAATTTGCATTAAAATGCATTTTTGGTGATCGGATTGCAATCAGATAGTGCTTGACCACATGAAAGTACAGGTGTAAATGCACCCAAGACGCATTGAGGAAGGATTGTGATCTGATCGACCAAACCACCTCTCGTGGTGGTCAGGGTCGCATCATGACCATATTGAACATAAATGTAAATGCAATTACGTTGTCAATCCACATACAACAACTAGGTGGGTGGAAATACGTACTCACTTGTGACTGTTCCAAATCAAGGTAGCATCCATAAGCCAGTTAGTGAGCGAAGCTACTAGCAAGAAAGCACTAATAAAGCTATTGATATTCAAGACACTTGCAGATGGAGTCGAGACCAGACCGAGTGTCGGCTTCTTCCGCCGCTTCTTCCGCCGCTTCTTCCGCCGCTTCAAAACACAAGCAAAAGTCCATACAATAGTGTAGCTTCATGGATGGTTACCATCTTTTTTGTTTTTGTTGTTGTTTTTTTGGACCTGCACAAATAAGAGGAGGATGTGACATTCGGTTGTTTGAGCTGGACAGAACAATCTGATCTCAATGTGGACACTGGAGACACATATTAATTATTATTAATACCAGGTGTAAATGTAATCAGGTTAAATCATATCTAGATACAATCTGGATACAACACACATTGTAATGCAGGGTGTAAAGGGGGCCTATGTGAAGGACTCGGGCCAGATTTTCTCCGAAAATCCAAAGGATGTGACATTTTTGCGCGCTCACGAGTGCTTTGCCTCTCTCCCGCTAACGTCAACAAATGACTGGCATGACGACACAACAAAAACGGTGCTATGCAACTAAAAACACCCTGCACATATTAGCTCTCCAGCTAATGAGATGGCTAGCTGCCTACATTAACCACAGCACATTTCACAACAAAACACCCCAACAATGACACATTGCCCACTCACTCCCAAGCACACACACAGCTAAAACAACATTATTTCCTCAACAAAGGAGCAGAAAACAAGCTGCAGAGCAATAGAAGAACATAGCTTACGCTTTTTGTTTTTTCTGTTGGTGTCCAAAGGTCATAATAATCACACTTTTGACAACAAAACTGCAGCACATTGCTCCCTGACCACAGCTCACTGAGCCTGATGGTATTTAGTAAACACGGTTGGTAAAAAAGTTAGTGGTTTGCAGGTCGAGTCAGGTTTGCGTGGTTGAGTAACGCATACTTTTGAAGCTTTGGCAGTGCAGATTGGTTCTCACCGGCCAACCACAGCCCAACCTAGGGGTCAGGCCCCTACAAAGGGTCACCAGATAAAACATCAAATGAGGGAATATCTTTTGGAGAATGGTGTTCAGCCCTTCAGAAGAGTTCCAGAGACAGTAGAATCAATGCCAAGGCTGAGGAACACCATTCTTCAAAAAGATATTCCCTCATTTGGTGTTTTGATGACGGTGGTGGAGAGCACAATCTAACACGTCGGTCCAAAATCTCCCATAGGTGTTCGACTGAGTTGAGATATGGTGACTATGAAGGCCATAGCATATGATTCACATCATTTTCATACTCATCAAACCATTCAGTGACCCCTCGTGTCCTGTGAACTGGGGCATTGTCATCCTGGAGGAGACCACTCCCATCAGGATAGAAATGTTTCATCATAGGATAAAGGTGATCACTCAGAACAACTTTGTATTGATTTGCCGTGACCCTTCCCTCTAAGGGGACAAGTGGACCCAAACCATGTCAGCAAAATGCCACCCACATATAAAAGAGCCACCAGATCCCCTCACTGTTGTGGTCAAGCATTCAGACATGTACCAGTTTTTCCTTTAATTTGTCACCTGTCTGTACATCAAGCTTCAGAGCATATTATATTAACATGCTGACAATGTGTTTTAATATTACTTATTTTTATTCTCCATCAGTGCTGCTCAGAGTCAGTCAACACTGGAGGCCAAACTGAAGGCCCTGGAGTGCCACTTCACCTGGGACATCGACCCCAGCAGGTCCAAACTTTTCCGTCTTAGGGACAAGCTGGAGGACATCGGCACCGAGGAGGGAAACAGCTGGCTGGGTCACATTTACAACCTGCAGGGGTACATTCACTACCAGCTGGGCTTCACTGAAGACACCCGGCGTTTCTTCAGCAGGGCCACAGAGGCCTTCCGCCAGTCAAGAAACACCAGCTCAGATGAAGGTCTATGGTTGGCGGTGAACTACGGGAACCTGGCTTGGCTGCATCACCACCTGGGAGAACAAGCAGAGAGTCAGACTTACCTGTCAAAGGTCGACGCCCTGCTGAAAGAATATCCATCTCCATCTCAGGACGAGCTCCATCCAGAGATCTACGCTGAAAAAGCCTGGACCCTGATGAAGTTTGGCAAAGATAAAAAGCCTCTGGTGGCAGATTACTTCCAGAGAGCCATCAGGATGCAGCCGGACATGGTGGACTGGCTTACCACTCATGTCATAGCATTAGTGAATGCTTTAAAGCACTGCAACGAACCACTGGAGGAAGACATCCTGGAGAAATTGAGAATGGCCAAGGAACAGGATCCAGAGAACTTGTACCTTGCTGTTCATGACCTCGAGCAGCGTGCTAAGAAAGGAGAAAGAATTGAAGATGAAGCACGTGAATTAGCCAGAAAGGTTTTGAGAAATCCTGTGAGCAGCTACAGTGGTATGAAAGCGTTATTAAGGGTTTACAAAACCTATGTATCTGTTGATGAGGCTATTGAATTGGCAGAGGAGGCTCTGGAAAAACATCCAGATGAACGTTACCTGAAGAGATGTGCTGCACTCTGCTACAAATGGAGGATTGTTTTTGTCAGGGACAGTCGGATAAAGCAAAGCATGATAGACAGAGCAGTCAGTCTCCATAAAGAAGTGATTTCTCTTTACCCTCATGGGTCACTTGTGAAGAAAGTAGATCTTGCAAATATATACGCAAAGTCAAATCATAGCCTGGCTAAATCTGAGCAGATTTACCAGGAACTGCTAGAAATGAATCTGGAACCTGCAGACAAACAGATGATTTACCACTACTACGCAAAATACTTAAACTATGATCGACGAGATTACAACAGGTCAATAGAATATCACATGAAGGCAGCAAAGATACCACAACAATCCTTCTTTAGAGACAACAGCATCAAAGTCCTGAAGAAGATTAAAGAAAAAAACAGGAGCCGAAAGTGTAGAGAAATAGAGAGGTTACTGGCCAAGCTGGAAGTCTAGAAAATCCTAAATCTAGTAGAAAGTGAAGGTACAACATTTCCTAAAAGATCTGTATGTATTCATCATTCTCATTTTATACACATTAGGAAAACTTGAGGAAAAGATTTGTGCAAGTTACATAAATGATTACTTCTTCAAATTATTTTAAAATGGAAAGTGAAGCTCAGTCTAATTTTTAAGAAAAACATGATCCGGTCCATTTTCCTAGCAGACGTGAGTGAAACATCATAAAAAAAATCGCATCTCAATCAGTTTATTGCAATCAGATCACAGTTAATCCACACAAATTTTCAATTTTGTTTTTTTTCAATGAACTGTTGTGAACTTGTGAATTTGTATTATTGACCAATAGAGTTGCAAAGTGTGAGGAGCTGCTGATTCCAGACATGTTTTTCCCCAATCAGTACATATATATTAAGATTATAGTGAAGTTACTACCATAATCATGTTATGAACTTTAATTGTCAGGTTTTAATCAGATGTTTTTGGACTCATATATAACCATGGTGTTTCTGTATAACTGGTGTGTTGATTTTGTTTTTTTCTTAGCACTGTTTTTGAAGTTTATATAAGAACATAATGCATTTTATATGAAATTTGCTTTGCTGTAAGCTTTGTAGTAGTGAAAAATAGAACTGTTTGATGAGAAATGTAAAGATTAATATGATGTATAACCTGCATATAATCACAAAGTGGAACTGATTGTATGGGTAAAAACTTGTACACTGTACTAATACTATTAAATAAACACTATAAAATCTAATGTATGTTTATTTTGGTGGTTAATTTACAAGATATTCATGTTCTCTACACAGTTTTGCAGCACTGCACACAAAACACTGATAGATGTCAAACTACAACTTTGGAAAGTTGCTGCCAACATTAAAAGAAGAACAATCAGAAGCCCAAATGAACATTGAAACATGTTTTTCTTGCTGTAATCATTTCTCCCAGTCTGAGTTAGTCATATCAAGTGGATATCTGCCACATTTACAGTCTTTTTAGCATCAGATTCCCTCTTTGTGTTTCCTCGGTTTCCCTGTTGAGCTGCAGGTGGAAGTATAGTAACAAAAAGAGGGATGTTGGCACTAAAAAGACTGTAACTTTGAAAGATATCTACTTGATTTGACTCATTTGGACGCTGAAGCTTCATATTAGCTTCAGATAAACTTTTATATACATTTTTGCACAGAAGGAGGACTGTGGATTTTGTCCCCCATCACTTCCATTGTAAATGCATTATGAAGGGATCTTCTAATGGTCAGTATGAACAGGAGGAATGATTACAGTAAGAAAAAACAGGTTTCACTGTTCATTTGGGCTCCTGACTGTTGTTTTAAGACACCTGAAGAACTCGTCCTTTTAGTGGAAATCTGATGAGTCTTGATTTTGTTTTAGTCAGGCAGTCAGGCAGTAAGTTTTTATTGCTGGGAAACGAAAGTTAAGATGCCTTTGAATGAACGAGGAGCGAACTTTATTCGCGCGAATTTACGGGCTCTAAAATTCACTACGGGGTCGAGCTTTTTCCGTTATTCCTCACAGTTTCCCTCATAAGTCTCCATGTTTCCTCTCGTCTTTCTCTATGCTAAAGAAGCGGAGTTTCTGCAGGTTTGCAGTCGTCTGTTCGCATCGCCCCTCTTCTAAAAGACATTTCTGCATCAGTATGATTATGCTCAAAATCACAGCATTCACAGCAAAGCAGAAGTTGGACAACAGCTACTGACTTTATGTCAGCGAACCCAAAAGCTGCTTCAGACTAATATTCAGAGAAATACTGAGGGAACAGCAGGATAATGAGGTGAGTAGCTGCTTCTGCATTTCAAAATGTATAAAAATGTCGTATTTAAGAGCATTACAGCCCATAATATTAACATTATGGATATTGCAAGTTAATGACAACGTTTGTATTGTCAGTCAGAGCTGCTGAGTTTTCCCTTACTTTATTTTTCTTGTTCCATCTCTACTGTTCTTTCTTTTGCCTTCAGTTTGCTCCCTTTTATTATATTTTATTTCTTATATTTCTCGCTTTTTCCAAATTATCTCAACAAGGATCATGGTCCGGATTGTAAAAAAATACTGAGGTCTTGAGTCACTTAGTGCCACTCCACCACACCCAAAGACATTTTTACAAGTCTGTATAATGTTCTTTTCTGTCTATTTAATAATATTATTCTTTTGCTTATTATATTATAACTTATCAGTTACTTTCTGTCAATTTCATCCCGCTTTTTTCCCCTTTTTGCCAAACAATGTAAAAATGTAAAAAACAAAAAGTGTAAAAAGTATCAGAATCAGCCATTTAAACCCAGTTCTGCTTTCATCCATCTTTCCTCCTTTCCTTCCCTCATTCTGTCTCCTGTTTTTATTTCTCTGTCATCCTTCCTGTCTTTCAGTTCACTTCTCCATTTCTTAATTTCATATGCTTTTGTCGTTTCCTTCTGTCCTCCCTGCCTTCCTTTCTTTTTCCTTCAGATTCTTATTTGCTCATCACTTGCTTCCATCATCATCTATTTATTGTTCCTTTGCTTGTTGCTTCCTTCTTTTCAATTCTTTTTCTTCCTTTTCTACCTTAACTTTCCTACCTTTACTCATTCTTTATTTTCTTTCCCTCTGTAGTTTCCTTCATGCTTTTATTGCTGTCTCTACTCTAAAACTTATTCTGTCATCCATTCCTCCCCTCATTCACTCCTTTCTTACTACCTTCCTGTCCACTCAATGGTCCTTGCTCCATTTCTTCCCTCCCTGTACATGTATAGATGAGGGATCTCAAAGTTAAGTTGCGAACTGATGGATGTTTGATGCTCGCACTGAGTGTCAGTCAGGACACAAGACTGGAGACTCTGATTAGTTTTTTTGTTTTCATTTTTGATGTGTGAGTGTGTTTCAACAGAAACAAATAAAGGAGAAGCCTGACCGGTAACTTATCCAAATCTTTACAAATACTGCAGCTATGGTTATTGAGATGACACTAGTATAATCAAAGTAGAATAAGTATCAAGTAAACATTTAATATTTACAATGACCTCAGGGTAATCTCACTGAGGAAACCAACAGTGACACCTGGTGGTCTTTAGCTGGACATGGCCTCTGATCACTGATGATTTGGCACTTAATTAGTAACGCTCAATTAATTAAAATATCATACCTCATTAACTAAACAAATACATTGTACCCTTCTGTCATCCTAAGAATGGTAAATAGCAATATAAATCAAACATCTACTATGTAAAGATAATATATTAATGCACAAGAGAAAAGACCAGGAAAGAGGAATCTACCATGTAAGCTTTTTCTTTTTTTAAAATTTATATAGAACTTTTTAGAATAGAACTTTAGACATAGAGAGAAATCAGTTAAAAATGAAATAAAACAGGACATGGGAACAAGAAGGGAGGTCTATAAAAAGGCTTGCCGATATAAATGGGTTTTGAGGTGTTGTTTAAAACAGTCCAAGGACTCAGCCGATCTAACAGATTGTGGAAGATGATTCCACAGAGTTATGTGCGGTCATCTTCTGATTTGCAGTTTGTGCCGGGGATAGATAGAAGGCCAAGATTTGAGGATCAAAGAGGTCATGAAGTGGAATGGGGAACAAAGAGCTCAGAAATGTAGCTAGGGGCGAGGTCATGGAGTGCTTTATATGTAATCAGCAGGATCTTGTAGTTTATTCTGAATTTTACCGGAAGCCAATGGAGGGACGCAAGAACAGGGGTAATGTGGGACCTACAGCTAGTTCTGGTCAGAAGTATAGCTACTGTACTTTGGATTGTAAACGTTTTAGAACTGTAAACGTTTTAGAGAAGACTGAGTGAGGCAGGTGTAAAGTAGTCTAACCGGGAGAAAATGAATGTGTGGATTAATTGTTCAAGAACAGTAGGGGGCAATATAGGTCTTATTTTTGCAATATTTCTTAACTGAGGAAAACAGGACCGGACAAACTTATTAACATGATGGTCAAATATTATATACTGGTCGAAGATGATACTGAGATAATTGGCAGTGGATTTAATGTTCAGGTGAAGTGGGCCAATAAACTGAGTTGCAGCAGTGACAAAGATGTCAGGCACAATTGAGAGAACTTCAGTTTTGTTGGAGAAAATTTCTGGTCATCCACTCTTTGGTAGCAGCTAAACAATCATGGAGGGAGGACAGTTGGACATGTGGCATGATAATTATTGTATTTACATGGCGCCATACTAAGTACATTGATATTCTGTATAAATGGCAGATAAAGAATCCAAAGAATGACAAACAGAAAACTACTTACAGTGGGTCAAAAACGCACTCTACCTCCTGGATGGTGCATTGATCTAGATTACTGTAGATCAATTGAACAGTTTTGCCTTCCCGACAACATGAGATGAACACTGGTTACACAAAAATGTCAAAGCTTCAGAGCATATTATATTAACATCTGTTTTAATATTTGTTGTTTTTATTCTCCATCAGTGCTGCTCAGAGTCAGTCAACACTGGAGGCCAAACTGAAGGCCCTGGAGTGCCACTTCACCTGGGACATTGACTCCAGCAGGTCCAAACTTTTATATCTCAGGGGCAAGCTGGAGGACATTGGCACCGAGGAGGGAAACAGCTGGCTGGGTCACATTTACAATCTGCAGGGGTACATTCACAACCAGCTGGGCTTCACTGAAGACGCCCGACGTTTCTTCAGCAAGGCTGCAGAGGCCTTCCACCGGTCAAGAAACACTGTCTCAGATGAAGGTCCCTGGTTGGTGGTGAACTACGGGAACCTGGCTTGGCTGCACCACCACCTGGGAGAACAAGCAGAGTGTCAGACTTACCTGTCAAAGGTCAGCGCCCTGCTGAAAGAATATCCATCTCCATCCCAGGACGAGCTCCATCCAGAGATCTACGCTGAAAAGGCCTGGACCCTGATGAAATTCGACAAAGACCAATACCTGGCTGCAGATTACTTCCAGAGAGCCATCAGGATGCAGCCAGACATGGTGCAGTGGAACACCAGCCGTGTCTTAGCATTAGTGAAGGCTTACAAGTTCGACGACACACCAGTGGAGGAAGACATCCTGGAGAAATTGAGAATGGCCAAGGAACAGGATCCAGAGAACTTGTACCTTGCTGCTCACTACCTTGATCAGCGTGGTAGGAAAGGAGAAAGAATTAAAGATGAAGCATGCAAGTTAGCCAGAAAGGTTTTGAAAAATCCTGTCAGCAGCTACAGTGGTATGAAAGCATTATTAAGGGTTTACAGAAAATATGTATCTGTTGATGAAGCTGTTGCTCTGGCAGAGGAGGCTCTGGAAAAACATCCAGATGAACGTTACCTGAAGAGATGTGCTGCACTCTGCTACAGATGGAAGGTCATTTTTCACAACGACAGTCACCTAAAGCAAAGCACGATAGACAGAGGAATCAGTCTCCATAAAGAAGTGATTTCTCTTTACAATCATCCGTCACTTCTGAAGAAAATATCCCTTGCCAATATATACGCAAAGTCAAATCACAGCCAGTATGAAGCTGAGAAGATTTACCAGGAACTGCTACAAATGGATCTGGAACCTGCAGGAAAACAGATGATTTACCACTACTACGCAAAACATTTAAACTTTGATAGACGAGATTACAACAGGTCGATAGAATATCACATGAAGGCTGCAGAGATACCACAACAATCCTACTATCGAGAGAACAGCATCAAAGTTCTGGAGAAGATTAAAGAAAAAAACAGGAGCCGAATGTGTGGAGAAATAGAGGAGTTACTGGCCAAGCTGGAAGTCTAGAAAATCCTAAATCTAGTAGAAAGTGAAGGTACAACATTACCTAAAAAATCTGTACATATTCATCATTCTGATTTTATACTCATTAGGAAAAATTGAGGAAAAGATTTGTGGAAGTTAAAGAAATGACTTCTTCAAATTGTTTTGAAATGGAAAGTGAAGCTCAGCCCAATTAAAACAAACATGATCCATCCACGAGTGAAACACCCATCAAACAACTTTGGGATAGCAGGTCTCACAAAACTGATTAGCGACGCCAAAAAAAGGCAGGGGGTTAAAAGTTGACAAATTTTAACTTCATTCAAATGAGAGCTGAATTTGCCTAAAAGCTCTGTAGTTATTTGCATTAAAATCCTGATGAAGAAAAAGTAGTGGGACATGAGGTTCGAGGCCGCAGGATCGAGAGAGAAGTTCAAACCTCACCTGGTCAATCAGTGCGTGGAGTGAAATGTGATTAGTGGATTGTCTGTTTCATTAAAAAAAAAGTATCTAAATCAGTTTATTCCAATGGAACCACAGCAATCGGGTCACAGTTAATCCACACATTTTTTCTTTTTTTGATGAACTGTTGTAAATTTGTATTATTGACCAATAGAGTTACAAAGTGTGAGGAGCTGCTGATTCCAGAAATGTTTTTCCCCAATCAGTACATATATATTATCATTATAGTGAAGTTAATGAAAGATAAAGACTGCTGGAAGGAAGAAGAACAATTAAAAGCCTATACATTTACTCTGAAAAGATGCTCAGCAGTAATAGAGTTTGTTATTTGTAGGAAACAAACTGAGTTATTCAAAAGCGCTGAGATGGTCTTTTAAAATGTTGTTATCTTCATCATGTTATGTACAGTGTTGAAAAAAAATCGTAAAAAAAGGTAAAAAGTCTGGCAGCTAAAGTTGCCAAACACTTACCATCAAATAACAGTAAAAAAAACCTTTAGTTATTCTACAGAGATTTATTTTAAAAATACAGATATTTACTTTGGACATTGTCTACATTTTTACAGTCCAACCACTATAAAATAAAAAAGAAAATGCTCATTATAAAACATTGCTAGAATGTTAAAAAAAATGTATAAATCTGCACAAAAAATGAAAAAGATTGCAGAACTACCTTAAAATTACCTAATTTAAATTGTTTTCATACAGTTATCTTTGGTAAATTCATAGGATTACCCAATCCATCCACAAGAACTCCCCCTCAAAGTACAGATTTCTGGATGTAAAACAAAGAGAAATTATGTAAAATTACATTCAAATTACCCTCCTTTAACACCCATTAATGGTATCTTGAGAGCTTTAAGATTTTATTTTATGTGATTATCCAATCTATTTACAGTAGATCCCTGGTAAATATTGGTTTTATACTGTACAAAAAAATAAGATCATGTGATAATAGTTTACAAAAACATAATTTAATAACATAATAATCATTACTTTACTAACATTATTTGATAGTATTTAAAAACAACTATCAAATATATCTACATACATTTCCCTATTAATGTATGAGGTTAACTTTATATAAACATTATTTAACAGTAATTACAAGCAGCTCTCCAATATATTTTCAGGCTTTTCCCATAAATGTATGGTGTATACATTATAAAAACATTTTTGACAGTAATTAAAATCAACTCTCCAATATATTTACAGGATTTTCCCATTATTGTATAGGGTTTACTTTGTATAAACAGTATGTGTGACAGTAATTGCAAGCAACTCCCCAATATATCTACAGACATTTCACATTAATATATGGAGTTCTGAATGTACAAAAACCAGAAGGTCTATGTAAAAGTATCTTTATATCAACTTTGACACTGAATAAATATCTACATTTTTCTACTGACATTTTACAATATTGTGCAATCCATTCAATACAGATCCCCATTTGAGATGTATGAGATTTCTAGATGTTTAATAACCAGAATATATCATAAAATTACCTTTTACTGCTTGCTTTACAAAGTAATTCTGTAGACATTGCCCAAGCCTAGCATACAGGTACGTTTTATGTTTCAGATATGAAAGTACTATAGAATAAAGCTTATTTGGGTATTAAAAAATTGCTACAAAATTAGTTTCACATTCATTGTATATGAAGCAGCTCCAGACTTTATTCAGGATGGCATCACAAATTTGAGTCTTACGTCTCTGGTTTGTGGCTTTGGGAGAAAGTAGTTCATGTTCACAAATCAGAAGTGGGAGTAAGTTACACATGTGCAAGTCACAAGCAAGTCTCAAGTCTTAACCTTAAAGGCTCAAGCAAGTCTTAAATCACTCTCACTGTAACTTAGACTCAAGTAAGCCAAGTCAAGTCAATGCTAAACGTCAAGCAAGAAAAGTCAATTAAGTCACAAGTCAGTCACCATAAAAGAAGCACTTAAAACACGAGAGAAAAGGGTACAATGGCAAGCCATGTCATGAGAGAACTGCACATGTTAGTTAGTCTCTACAACTAGCGATGGCTATGGTTCGGATTCATAAATACAACTATTTATGGTTCATTTCATACCTTGTTTTTTGTTGTTGTTGGGTTTTTTTTGGGGGGGGGGGGGGGGGGGGGGGGGGATTAAATCAACTACAATTTTGAATGTCAACATAAAACTAAAGAACATCATGCAGGTTGATTAACTTTATAAATTAACTTCACATTAATTAACTATTTGAGCAAAATTAAATAATCTGATCTAACGTGTTTTCCAGGATCTAGGGTTCATAATTTTGTATTTTATGCAGTATTAATGTGTGTGGATATGTTGTATGACTTCTGCCATTCTGCCACCCAGTTGTGCCTTTGAGTAAGGTGAGAGTTTTGTAGCAGAGTAGAAGTAGTAGAAGAAGAGGAACTTCCTCCAGTTGCAGTAGTTAGCACAAAGCTAGTGGGTTTTAACAGCTGCAAAAATATGCTGATGGACTATAAGCTACACATTCTGCTTTGTTGTGTTTGTAAAGTGCTCAGATTAAAAAAAAAAAACTTGCAAGTTATACTACAGCCTGAGTCTCTGTCTGTAACACATGACTACTTTGGTATATTTACTCGCCAAATGGAAAATCTACCCGCATTTGGCGCTTGCACAACGAAACATAGTATTCTATCTGATGATTACTTTTTTCAGCTGTGGATTGTGTAGACTAATACATCCATTAATTTAGAACACTGAAATTGTTCAAACATCAAGCATCATCAAGGAAAAATACCATCTTGTTTGCCTGATCTTGAAGGATTGCATTTGTCACACAGTTGATTAAAGAGAAAGAGACCATTCTGCTGTGGTTGAGTTACATTGACTTTGAACTAGTGAGGGACTGCGAACAGAACAGTGAAGCTCTGTCATGAAAAGCTGTCAATTCATAAGCTGTCTTGTCTGAATCAGAAACGGTCTGGTAATATTAAGCTTGAGAGAAAATCAGCGCAGGTATGAGAAAATGCTTTCAACAAGCTTTGAGCTCAATCCTGTCTTGCATTGTTTTCTAGGTCTTGCTAGACACTGTCTTCAAAGCCTGGGTTGCACACACTTCACTAGAAGCCACCCTTTCATGTCTCAAAACGTTAGCTGTTAATGCTCAATATCTACAATAATGCAAATAGGCCATTCAGCTAAATAAAAACTGCCAGAGCAAGCTGTCCTTTAAATGTGATCAACAAAATCTTAAAATTATTTGTAAAACTGACTGGTATCCTGTGTTGGGATGCTTAATTTGGAGTGATGTAGTAGTCTCTACATTTGGAACCAGTTAAAACTCTGGTGCAGTATTTTTCACAAGCTTTAGGCAAGAGAGTGATTTTCAGTTTTTGACTTGCAATATAATGTTTGAATTATGCAGAATATACAGTTTAAAATAAAAAACAAACAACAAATATACACATTATATATAAAATAAAAAAAACACTGTAAAATAATAAAGTAAATTTCTGTGAAATTTTTTTTAAGACCATAAAATCATTAGGAAACAGTTTAGTGAGGTAATAAATCAAGTGAGAGGTAGGGTCATTTTCTCATAGACTTCAATACGATCTGACTTCTTTTTGCAACCAGTGGAGTCGCCCCCTGCTGGCCATTAGAAAGAATGCAGCTTTGAGGCATTTACGCATTGGCTTCACCTCTCAAGCCGGGAGCTACCCGCTTGTTGCCAGCTTGCTGTTCCACATTTGAGTCCACTAGGTGGCGGTAATGCGCCTTTAAGCTGGTATGCCAACCGCCAACGAACCCAAAAGAAGAACAGGACCCCGGAAGTTGTATTTAGTTTCCGCCGCCCTGGAGAAACAGCAGGCTGTTGTTTCCATGCTAGTAAAATAACTCACCTTCTATTCAGATGGCAAACAGAACCGTTAAAGATGCGAACAGCATACACGGGACTAACCCGCAGTATCTGGTGGAGAAAATCATCCGGACTCGAATCTACGAGTCTAAATACTGGAAGGAAGAGTGTTTCGGTCTGAGCGGTGAGTAGCATGTTAGCCACCGAGCTAACGTTAGCTTTATGTCGGTAATTGCTAATAAGCGAAACACCGGATTTCACGTCTGTGTTTTTTATTTAAAGTGACTCAATTCATCTGAAATGTGTGAAGCAAAGTTACCTTAACGTTTAAAGAGCCGTCAGTGGTGGAAAGTAACTGAGTTACCAGGAAGTACATTTACTTAAGTACTGTATTTAAGTACAATTTTGGGGTACTTGCACTTTACTTGAGTATTTCCATGTGATGGTACTTTATACTTCCACTCCACTACTTTTCAGAGGGAAATATTGTACTTTCTACTCCACTGCATTTATTTGACAGCTTTAGTTACGTTTCAGATGAAGATTTGACACAATGGATAATATTAACAAGCTTTTAAAATACAACACATTGTTAAAGATGAAACCAGTTTCATCTAACAATTATATTATTAAATGAATTAAATAAATAAATAGAAATAAAATATATATATATATATTTGCAGCTGAGCTGGTCGTTGATAAAGCCATGGAACTGAAGTTTGTTGGTGGAGTTTATGGAGGAAACATCAAGCCCACTCCCTTCCTCTGCCTCACGCTGAAGATGCTGCAGATTCAGCCCGAGAAAGACATCATCGTCGAGTTCATAAAAAATGAGGATTTCAAGTGAGTCACAGGTGTTGTTTTCATTTTGTCAACAAACGGCACAAAATATAGTGAAAGATTGCAACCTGACGTGCAATCTCATACTGAGCTTGTTAAATCCTGCTCTGTGGATCTTTCTCATCACTCTCTCTATTTTTTTTTTTTTTATTAGATATGTTCGTTTACTCGGAGCGATGTACATGAGGTTAACTGGCACTGCTGTGGATTGTTATAAATACCTGGAGCCTCTATACAACGACTACAGAAAAATCAAGAGTCAGAACAGAAACGGAGGTGAGTAGGTTTCCTTTCTTTCTTTCAGACCATATGTTAATGTGATGGCTATTTAACTGTCAGTCTCACGTCATCACTTTTCCGTACCTCTTTCAACACGACACAATTGTGAACTGCTCTCAGATTAAAATACAGACAGCAGCAGCACAACATCTGCATCTTGTTCCGCCTTCCAACCTCACTGTAATGCATTTATTACCTCAATCTTCACCCAACTTATGCACAAATTAAATAAAACTCATTTATTAAAATATGAAACGCTGTGAAAGAGACAATTTTAAGTTGTTTGGGAGATTCTTCTCATATCAGATCAGTCTCTAAAGACAATTTCAAACTGCATCAATAAATGAATACCCAGCGAAACATTTAACCTAACATCGTGTCATGCAGTGCTTGTGAATGTCGGACTTTATAAAAACATGCAGCAGAAATGTGGGTTCACTGTGAGGAGCGAAGGTGATCATCCCTCCCACTCCTGATGGTCATTAAGACTTCAACTGTGTTTTAAAATCTGTCTGTGATGCAGCAATAAAAACTATCTTCTGCCTCCTAATCATAACAGTTCTAACTCACCGCTGTTCTCTCTCTCTCTCTCTATCTTTATGCTACTGCACTTAATAAAGCTGTAAGGAACATGGACGTAAAAGTCTCCTCTGTCTGAATGACAAAAAGCCTTCACTTCAACGGATAGACGAAGCGAGCAATGTTGTGTTTTTCCGTGTCTGCAAATGTCTAAAGTGACTCCACGAGGGACTGTGATGTTACTGAATCGAGTCTTCGATTACAGTGACTTTTCTGTCGCAGCAGCCACATAAACAACAATGTTGCTTTGCGGGACTTCAGACTTAAGTTTTTCCACTAGTAGCACTGGTGCTCCTACTTAGAACATTTAGTAGCACTGTCTCCAAAAATGGTTGCAAAATGTGATGTCCAACAGTGCACATCAGGGATCCAAAGCAGCTGCTTAATGTTCCTCCTGTTTTAAAACTTAGTAGAACAGAGCAAATATTACAGCAGTTGGCTGCTCTGTACTAGAGAGGTGCTGTGATCTTATTGATATGATATGATTATTATGGCCACAAATATTACAGTAAGCAGTAATATAACGATAATCATCACACTTTCCTGAAATGCCCAAACCCAACTTGGACCGCAACTAATGATTATTTTCGTTATCGATTAATCTGAAAGAGAAAAAGAAATTAAATTACTGATTTAAATACTTTGTCTGAACTCTGCTGTGACTCTTTCTGTTGTGCATACGTGATGAAATCATTCATGTTGTGAGTATTCCTCTTCATCTCTTTACTTTAGAGTTTGAGTTGATGCATGTGGACGAGTTCATAGACGACCTTCTTCATTCAGAGAGAATGTGTGACATCATTCTGCCGCGACTTCAGGTATGTTTACACAGTGATGGAAAGTAACTAAGTATATTTACTCAAGTACTGTACTGAAGTACCATTTTGAGGTACTTTTACTTTACTTGAGTATTTCTATGTGATGCTACTTTCTACATTTCAGAGGAAAATATTGTACTTTCTACTCCACTACATTTATTTGACAGCTTTAGTTACTTTTCAGATGAAGATTTGACACAATGGATAATATAACAAGCTTTTAAAATACAACACATTGTTAAAGATGAAACCAGTGGTTTCCAACCTTTTTGTCTTTTGACGTCTTACAAAAAGCAGTGTGTAGTCGGGGTCACATTTCACATGTCTATGAGTTGTTAACAGCTCCACCAAATAGTGATTTTTCCCTCTAAACTTCTCACATGCTTTCATTTCAATAAATGTTCAAATGATCCAATATTTCACCAAAAAGTCAAAGATTAGAGAAAAAGTCTAAAAACTGAAAACAGATTTGTGTATCAGAACTTTGTTTTTTCTTCTTTCCTCTCCCATTAATCATCTCACCACCCCTCAGATTTATCTGCTGACCCTTTGGAGGGGCCCGACCCCTAGGTTGGGAACCACTGGACTAAACTAGCTAACTGTATATAAAGTAGTTGAAACTAGCTCCACCTCCAGCAGCTACAACAGTAACATGCTGCTCTAACACTGATGCTTCACTATTAATAATCTAATGATGTCATATATAATAATATATCAGTCAGAGGGACCAAACCACTACTTTTACTGCAATACTTTAACTACATCAAGCTCATAATACTTATGTGCTTTTATTGTTGTAGATTTTTCAAGCAGGACTTCAATTTGTAATGGAGTATTTTTACATAGCTGTATTGGTACTTTTACTTCAGTAAAGGATCTGAGTACTGCGTTTACATGTCTGTTCACACAGTGCTTGTTTCAGGTGCCTTCAAGGCTAGTGTGTGTGTGTGTGTCTGTGTGTGTGTGTGTGTTACAGAAGAGACAAGTCCTTGAGGAGGCAGAGATGTTGGACCCACGTATCAGCGCTCTGGAGGAAGACCTGGATGAGGTGGAGAGCAGTGATGAAGAGGACGAGGAAGAAGAGAAGGTAATAATATTTATCCTCATTCTTTTCCCTTTTTGAAATCTGTTTTACTTTGAAGTAAAAAAAAAAGCGTCTTTCAGACATGTACCTTGTTATGTAAATGTAAATCCTACAGGGTCAGATTGAGGAACTGACATGCGTAGGAGAATGTGGAGTATCGCATTGTGTTGGGCTGAAACTAACAATTATTTTCATTATGGACTGATCTGCTTATTATTTTCTTGTTTAATGAGTTATTCTTTTTGTCTAAAAATGTTTGAAATGTTTCTCAGAGCTCAAGGGGAAGTCTTTAAATGTCTCGTTGACTTCTGAATTCTTCATTTTATCTTATAAATTATGTAACAAATGAGAATCTGCGGGGTCGGTCAGAGTATTAGAGCATCACCCTCACTCTCAAATTTTTGTTTGTGTTTTTTTTTTCTGGCTGCAGCTTGAGAGACTTCAGACCCCTGAACCCCACAGGCGTGGTTACCGTGACAACGACAGACCTCGTCGCTCCCCGTCACCTCGTTACAGACGCAGCCGCTCCCCCAGACGGTTCGTCTATAAGTTATCCTTTTTTGTTTTTGTTTTTTTTTCTGGTGTACGTTATATATATATAAATGAAAGAGACAAAGTGATAAATATCATTTCAAAATCAAGACACGTTGTGGTTTATTTTCTTCCAGGAGGAGCAGATCTCCAAAGAGGCGAAGGTATGTCTGCCACTGCCTGAATGAAATCCTACATTTCATCAACATTAAAGGATATGTCCAGCGATCTTCTATATTTTTTCTTATTGTCAACAAATCTCATGTTTGGATCCAAACCAACAATGAACTGATCTACTAACAAGTATTGGTTTGAGTCTGCACATGAGATTTGTTGACAATAAGAAAAACATAGAAAACGGTCAGCCAAATCCTTTGAACGAGAATGTTTGTAGTTGATTCTGATTGGTTGGTTAACGTCTCTTTTGTCGTATGTACTCAGCCCGTCTCCCCGGAGAGACCGCCATCGCAGCAAGAGCCCCCGCCGACACCGCAGCAGGTCCAGAGACAGACGCCATCGCTCCAAGTCCCCAGGTAGATTAATAACATGTAAACACATGTAAAACATGAAAAAATAGGGAAAAACATCATTTACATTCTCCTCCTTTGACTCATAACTCAAATCCAAACACAGAGACATGAAATATATTTTTATATACACTTCCCGATAATGTCATCCTCTCTGATGTGCATCACGAATAAACCTCCATAAATCTGCTTAGAAATGATGAGGAATAAAAAGATGCTCCCTGTAACTGCAGAACTTACCTGAGAATCAAAGTTATCCAGTGATATCTGTCCATGGCAACGCTGCAAACAGGAACTGCTAATGGCTAATTCAGCAAACTTTTCATGGAGACTTTTCTGCATAAATGATTAGACCTCTGTTGTATATTTTTGTTGTATATACTTGCATTATTCCAGTTGTTTCCATCAATTTTCTAACCCAGAGAAATCCATAATTCTAATCAAGATAACGGTCCGTTTCACTTGGTCGCCTGTTGTTGGCGTCATCCTTTTTACCCCCTCCACTAGAGAGTATACACGCACAAGATGATAATGTTGTGGTCCACCAGAAGCTCTCATAAAATTACCTTTTATCCAGTTTTAGGCCACATTTTTACTATAAACTTTTTTTTAGACCTTGGTTGTTTTTAACTATATCTTCTAACTGGATGAAGGATTTTAGTCATCGGACGTCTGGATCTTAAGTTGTCAGAGAAAAAAGCTGAGCAAACGTTAACGGCAGCTCCTCCAGGCGTCCGCTGAACAAATGTGAAACTGCTTTAATCAGTGTTCTTACTGGTTTTAATCACCGAGTCCGTTTGTTTTGGAGAGGAAGACTCCTCTGTGGATAATTCGGCTCCTGGTAGAAACCTGCTGGACGATGAACACTGAAGGAATATTAACCGGGAGAAGCTGACTGCAATAACAACAGTGATGGTCCCATTATGCCATTTAAAAGCTGATTATATGTCAGTGTTGTTTGCACTTGTTTCTGCTGAAAACTAGTAAACAAAACATCAGTTAAATGCAGGTTTAAAGCTGTGGAGCTGAAAATGTAAAGTTTGTCCTGCTGGTGGCGCCAGAGGAAAGATCATGACGTCGTTATAATCTGGATAGTAGGAACGTTGCTGCCATATTTCATGACAACCTTCCCCATTAGAGTTACAGTTCTACTGTAGTGTGGAAGTTTTGTCCCACCACATGGTGATGTTGGAGGATTCATCCAGTTGGGATCATGAACATTCATGAATTTTATGGAAGTAGTTGTTTAGATGTCTCACTCTGGAGGACAGTGTTGGACAAAACAACACACCAGTGTCGCCATCCCTCGGCCCTGACAGTCAGAAACACATACATGTTTTTAACATGAGCGTGTACAGTGTCATAAAAACAGAAACCAGACAGACTCCTGTGTTCCTGCTGTTGTTGTTGCTGTTGCCTTTCTTCAATTCAGTGTTTTTATTTCGTTTCTTTAAATTCAGAATTTACAGTTTTCTCACAGTCTGGCCAAGATTTTTGACACAGAGAAAATATCAGTTATTTTATTTACTATGTATGATTGTATTTGATGACTCATACTGAAGTGTTGTTTGTTGTTTTGAACCAGGTCACCACAGAAGCCACAGACATCGCAGCCACTCAAAGTCCCCAGAGAGGTGAGTGATGTTTGTTATTTTACAATAACATTAAAACCTTATACATCCACCAAAGTACTGTATGTATAGGACTCATACTTACAAGTATTGTGTGTGTATCCAAAGCCTGATATATCTTATTCCTCTGTGCATTAGACCTCCACTGTTGTCCTAAAACTATTAAAAAACACATCAAGATTTGACACGATGGATAATATAACAAGCTTTTTAAAATACAACACAATGATGACCTGAACAGTCTTTTGTGTTCCTGTTAGGAAGTATCTCCCATGTAATTTATTGGATTTATTAGTGATGAGATATTTCATCATTTATTCAATTATTTTGTTTTCTTTGACATTGCAGGAGTTCAAAAAAGAGTCACAAGAAGAGTCGAAGAGGAAACGAATGATTTCTGTTTACTTTTATATCTTTCCTTTTTTTGTAATTTGAGTTTTTTTTCTGATATTATTTTGACAACTAATTTCCATTTTAGACATTGGACCCCTGAACCTGTCTGTGACATATTGTAAAATGTAAGCAGGTCTATGTACAGTATGTTATCACTTAGTCTGTGTGCAGCCTTCAGCATCGTTATTTGATTAAATACACCTGAGAGAAATAACCTGATTATATTCCCCATTTTCAGGTAAATTTGGCTGTTGTTGATAACTTTTGGATACATGTAAATGTCAAATAAAAATCTGTTTCTGTGCGTCAGTAATGAATTTCACACTCTTACTTGACACTAGTTATAGAAATAAAGACACTTATTCATTAGATGTGTGGGGTTTTTTGGGGGGTTTGATTGATTCCTGAGGAAGATGAGGACCCATGTTTGATGCTCCTTTATGTTTTTTGGGGGGAAAAACACATAGTAAAAATCTCACTTTCATATTAAAATATATAACCAAAAGTATGTGTCCACATACTAATAATTAAAGTGAAATACAGTTAATTAAAGCTGCAGCATACAATAATACTTTAGACAACAGTGTTCTTCCAGCTCTGTGTTTGTCCCTTAAACATGACAGTTGTGTTTGGGGGCTGTAGAGCAGGTCAGCTGAACATGCAAAAATGTGAAATTTGTCTATATACAAAGGATACAGTTGCACATAAATGTAGAATAAAATTTTCAATAATCAATGAATCTTTTATTGAGTTCAAATGCCGCTTTTCTTCAAGGACGTGTCTATTTTCCCAGTATAATTATTAGCATATTAAACCGTTATTTCTAGAGAACTTTTTGAGAAAATGTTCAGAAAGTAGTAAAATAAAGTGTTATCAGACCTTGTTGGAAAACACAACATAAGATATTGAATCTTTGGACCAACATTTGCTTCTCTTGGAGTTTTTAAACGTAATGTTGGCAGCAGTTTTCCAAAGTTGTAGTTTGACGTCTATCAGTGTTTTGCGTGCAGTGCTGCAAAACTGTGTAGAGAACATGAATGTCATGTAAATTAACCACCAAAACAAACTTACAAAAGATTGTATAGTGTTTATTTAACAGTATTAGTATAGTGTACAAGTTTCTACCCACACAATCAGTTCCACTTTGTGATTATATTCAGGTTATACATCATATTAATCATTACATTGCTAATCAGTTTTCTGTTTCACTACTACAAAGCTTATAGCAAAGCACATTTCACACATAAAATACAACATTGACCAAAATCTATCAGCATCAGTAATGTAATCAGATATACATTATTACTGCTGACCATTTTCCAATGAAAATGTATATTTTTTCAGATTTTTTTTTGGTTTTTCTTCTTTCCAGCAGCCTTTGTCCTCCATTAGTTCTACTACAGTGTAAAAATAAACCCACTACAACTTTGAAACCATCAACAAATTAATCATACGTGTCATGTTTCTAAACTTTTTTCTATTTACTCAGTACTCAGGTGTTTATTTCTCCATGTTATTTTGTACTTGTCATTTCATTCAGTAAAAATATTATTAAAGATGGAAAAAAATTCTCCAAGCAAATGATCTAGCTTTGTCACTAATGGGACAATAAATTCATACAGTTTATTTATGATGTACCATCGACTCTTGTCTTATAACTGTCTGTAAAATTATTTGAAGTAATAATTTCTGTAACTTCCACAAATCTTTTCCGCAAGTTTTCCTAATGTGTATAAAATCAGAATGATGAATATGTACAGATTTTTTTAGGTAATGTTGTACCTTCACTTTATACTAGATTTAGGATTTTCTAGACTTTCAGCTTGGCCAGTAACTTTCTTATTTCTCCACACATTGGGCTCTTGTTATTTTTTACAATCATCTTCAGAACTTTGATGCTGTTCTCTCTAAAGAAGGATTGGTGCGGTATCTCTGCCGCCTTCATGTGATATTCTATCGACTTGTTTCGGTTTTTTAGATCATAATATAAGTATTTTGCGTAGTAGTTGTAAATCAACTGTGTCTCTACATGTTCCAGATCCCTTTTTAGCAGTTTCTGGTAAATCTTCTCAGCTTCAGCCTGACTGCGATCTGACTTTGCATATATGTGTGCAAGATCTAATTTCTTCACAAGTGAAGACTGAGGGTAAAGAGAAATCACTTTTTTATGGAGACTGACTGCTCTGTCTATCTTACTTTGCTCCAGGGGAGAGATCCTCCATTTGTAACAGAGTGCAGCACATCTCATCAGGAAACGTTTATCTGGATGTTTTTTCAGAGCCTCCTCTGCCAATTCAACAGCCTCATCAACAGATACATCGTTTCTGTAAACTCTTAATAATGGTTTTATGCCACTGTAGCTGCTGACAGGATTTCTCAAAACCTTTCTGGCTAACTCATGTGCTTCATCTTTAATTTTTTCTCCTTTCCTACCACGCTGATCAAGGTAGTGAGCAGCAAGGTACAAGTTCTCTGGATCCTGTTCCTTGGCCACTCTCATTTTCTCCAGGATGTCTTCCCCCACTGGTGTGTCGTTGTACTTAACATCATCCACTAATGCTATGACACGGCTGGTGTTCCACTCCACCATGTCTGGCTGCATCCTGATGGCTCTCTGGAAGTAATCTGCAACCAGCAACCTTTTGTCTGTGCCAAACTTCATCAGGGTCCAGGCTTTTTCAGCGTAGATTTCTGGATGGAGCTCGTCCTGGGATGGAGATGGATATTCTTTCAGCAGGGTGTCGACTTTTGACATCAACTCAATGGCTTGCCTGTTAGGAGTGTTCATCTGGTGGAGGGAGGGAAGGGAGAAATGAATGAGGAGCATTGAATGGACAGGAAGGAAATAAGGAAAGAGTGAATGAGGGGAGGAATGGATGAAGAAACAAGTTTCAGAGGAGTGAAAGGAACAAAGCATGAAGGAAACTATGAATAGGAAGAGAATGAGAAAGGGGTAAAGGTAGGAAAGTAAGATAGAAAAGGAGAAGGAAAGAAAGACATGAAGAGGGAAACAAAGGACTGTCATGATTCCCGTTTGTGTTTGTTTTGCCCTTTCTGCCTCTGTCCCTACCTTCAGTCCCACACTCTTCTGCCTTGCTATTCTCCACCTGTCCACCAGATGCCCCCGGTCTTTCTCTACCTGGTTACCATACCCACTCCCTAATTGTCTGCACCTGCTGCCCATTCCCTCATTAGCTCCCCAGTGCTTTTACCAGTCTCAGTAATTCATTCCCTGCTAGTGCGTCACAGTTGCTTCATTGGACATTTGCATTCTAGCCATCATGATCCTGTATGTTCCTGATCCTTATCCTGTCTTTTATCGGTTCCTGCTGTTCCTGTTCCTGCTGACGCATGCGTTTTGAAGTACACTGATTGTTTTCAATGGCCAAACACACACTAGAAGCGCTATGAGGCGCATCAAACTGCCTTGACGCACATACTCCAACCTTGTTTCGATTTTTGGAGCGCCAAATGCAGACTCAGCGACCAAAGCTGTTTTCTCTGCAGCCGAAAAAGAGAGAGATAGTGTCAAATGACACGCGTCAATTATTGCTTTCAGTGCGTTTGAGCCTTTATAAAGTAAAACAATGGGGAGGCATGACCTTTGTGTCAAACAGAGGCTTCTGATGTCTAAACTATAAGTCTGACCACTTTCAAACCTGTATCAATGGATTCACCATGAAATTTCCTACTAAAAATATGATTTTTAATGTAACATTTGGCCAAAGTCATGGGATTTATGAAGATATTTCACAAGAAGAGTACTCTAAAATCCTCCTCTCCAACTGCTCCTGGCGATGTCACTCCCTCAGTGATATATATAAATATCTCAAAAACAGTAAAAGATAGAAAAACATGTAAATATAGAGAAGATTTGTAGGTCAAAGTCTTGTGACTCATTTAAAGTTCAAATGAAGTCTGCAAGGTGTGGGTTCACTCACACTCTCCACTCAAATATATGAGTATTTTTCTGTGTCCAGCTGCAGTTACTTATTGTTTCTACACACCTGACAGTACAATGTCAATCGAACTTTGACCAGGTCATGTGGGTTAAAAGTCTTTACTTTTCTAAAAATAGACTTGATGAAAATTAGGAAATTAATTTGTTTTACACACAAACTCATCAAGAGTTTTCAAATGACTAATTGAAATTCAAGTGAATGGGCCCAAAACTTGCATAATTTTGATGACACAGGTGTGAGCAAGACAGACATGTCTCACCCTGCAGAAAATTTTCATCCTGTCAATCAAACTTTCAAATAAAAGCACGCCACACTTGTAATAAATATCCCTCATTTTTAAAAAGTGAAATCATCTGATCCCGACGGGCCAGAGTGCGAGGTCCCGACTAACACTGTTCGAAGCTTTATTTAATCTGTCTCTCTTTCATTAGTAGACACTTTGAAAACTACAAGAAAATAAAAGACATAAAAAGTTTAAAATATACATCTCTCAGTCATTTTAAAGTTGTTTTGACAAGTGTCCATTGATATACAGGCCAAAACACATTGGCACAACAGAAATGCGATGAAATCAAATAAAATTACTGAAACCGTTTCACATTGTCCATGTAAAGGCACATCAGCATTATACACAAATATAAAACAAATGAAAGACAATTACCGTGTGCGCCTCTTGGACCATGTCCAGAATAATAAGGGCTCGATGTCTGTTATGCCCTTAACTAAACTCTGGTCATTACACTAAATTTAAATAAAACCTTACATCAGCAGCACTAATTGTTGTATCAAATAATAATGCCACAGACTGCAACAGAATGAGGTTCAACAACATGACAGACACAAAACTATCGACTCTAAACTTTCCTCAAATATGAAGACAGCAGTGATCACTCAGGTGTTGAAACTTAACAAACCTACCAAAGATCTCACTCTGTCACCTCTCATTAATCAATACAGATACATAAAGGATTTGTCAAACATCCGGACCATACAACTGGGACATTTCTGTAGCAGAACAGTTTTTTCTTCTTTCCTATCTAATATGTCACCTCAAGACCTCTGAGATTTATCTAATGACCCTCACAAAGTAGTTCAAACTAAATCCACCTCGAGCAGAGACAACAACTAAGTGCTGTTCATGCATCAACTCATCAGTATTAATAATGTACTTTGTTAAATGTATTTTATATATCAGTCACAGCCTGAAATGAAAACTTAATACTTTAAATAAATTCATGGAGTATTTTTTACATTGTGGTATAAATACATTTACTTAAGTCAAGGATCTGAGTACTTTTTCCACCACTGAATTTAAATGTGTATAAAATGATGCACAGCATTGTTAAAATGTCTGATAAAAAGGTGCAGCCATGAACATGTGAACATGACGGCTGAAACTTCATATTAGCTTCAGATAAACTTTTAAATACATTTTTGCACAGAGGGAGGACTGTGGATTTTTGTTCCCCATCACTTCCACTGTAAGTGCATTAAGAAGGGATCTTCTAATGGTCAGTATGAACAGGAGGAATGATTACAGCAAGAAAAACATGTTTCACTGTTCACTTGGGCTCATGACTGTTGTTTTAAGACAAACTTGAAAAATTGTGAACTCGTCCTTTAATGCTGGCAGCAGTTTTCCAAAGTTGTAGTTTGATGTCTATCAGTGTTTTGTGTGCAGTGCTGCAGAACTGTGTAGAGAACATGAATTTCTTATAAATTAACCCCCAAAACAAACTAGAAGATAGAAATAGAAGATTTAATATTGTTTATTTAATAGTATTAGTATAGTGTACAAGTTTCTACCCACACAATCAGTTCCACTTTGTGATTATATTCAGGTTATACATCATATTAATTATAACATTGCTTATCAGAGTTTTCTTTTTCACTACTACAAAACTTACAGCAAAGCACATCTCAAAAAAAGCACATTATGGTTTTTATATAAACTTCAAATACAGTGTTAAGAAAAAATATCAACACAACAGGAATATAGTAAGGACCATGGTTATATATGAGTCCAGGTGTTAAAATACAACATCTGATCAAAATCTATCAGCATCAGTAATGTAAACAGATATATGTTATTACTGTGCACCATTTTCCAGTGCAAATTTATAGTTTTTCACATATTTATTTATTTATATTTATATGTATTTATATTTATATTTTTCTTCTTTCCAGCAGCCTTCGTCCTCCATTAGTTCTACTAGTGTAAAAATAAAACCTGCTACAACTTTGAAACCAACAATGAATTAATCATACATGACATGTTTCTAAACTTTGTTTTTTATTTTCTCTCTACTCAGGTGTTTACTTACTGTGTTATTTTATTCATCATTTCATTCAGTAAAAAATATTATTGAAGATGGAAAGAAACTCTCCAAGCTAATGATCTAGTTTTGTCACTAACAGGACAATAAGTTCATACAGTTTATTCATAAGACGTACAGACAGGTGACAAATTAAGGGAAAAACCAATATAAAGTGTCTTAGTAAGGTGTTGGGCCACCACGTGTCACCAGAACAGCTTCAATGCACCTTGGCATTGATCCTACAGTCTCTGAAGTCTTCTGGAGGGATGAACTGGACTATTCTTCCACAAGATATTCCCTCATTTGGTGTTTTGATAATGGTGGTGGAGAGCGCTGTCTAAGACGTCCAAAATCTGCCATAGGTGTTCAATTGGGTTGAGATCTGGTGACGGTGAAGGCCATGGCATATGATTCACATCATTTTCATACTCATTAAACCATTCAGTGACCCCTCATGTCCTGTGAATTGGGGCATTGTCATCTTGGAGGAGACCACTCCCATCAAGATAGAAATGTTTCATCCTAGGATAAAGGTGATCACTCAGAACAACTTTGTATTGATTTGCAGTGACCCTTCCCTCTAAGGGGACAAGTGGACCCAAACCATGCCAGCAAAATGCCCCCCACAGCATAACAGAGCCACCAGATCCCCTCACTGTAGGAGTCAAGCATTCAGACCTGGACCAGTTTTTCCTTTGTCACCCATCTGTATTCTTTTCTGTAACTTACACAAATCTTTTCCACAAGTTTTCCCAATGTGTATACAATCATAATGATGAATATGTACAGGTTTTTAGGTAATGGAGTACCTACAATTTCTATTGGATTTAGGATTTCTGGACTCAACACATTTGGTTCTTGTTTCGTTCTTTAATCTTCTCCAGAATTCTGATGCTCTTTCCTTGAAAGTGGGATTGTTTTGGTATCGCTGCCACTTTCTTGTGATATTCTATCGAAATGTGGTGTAAATAAATTGCGTAGTAGTGGTAAAGCATCTGTTTCTCCAAAGGTTCCAGATCCATTTCTAGCAGTTCCTGGTAAATCTGCTCAGCTTCAATCTGGCTGTGATTTGACTTTGTGTATATATTTGCGAGGGTTATTTTCTTCAGAAGTGATGATGATGTATGAGGGTAAAGAGAAATCACTTCTCTATGGAGACTGATTGCTCTGTCTATCGTGGTTTGCTTTAGGTGACTGTCGCTGTGAAAAACGATCCTCCATTCGTAGCAGAGTGCAGCACACCACTTCAGGAAACGTTCATCTGGATGTTTTTCCAGAGCCTCCTCTGCCAGAGCAATAGCTTCATCAACAGATACATATTTATTGTAAACCCATAATAACTTTTTGATACCACTGTAGCTGCTGACAGGATTTTCCAAAACCTTTCTGGCTAACTCACGTGCTTCATCTTCAATTCTTTCTCCTTTCCTACCATGCTGCTCAAGGTCGAGAGCAGCAAGGTACAAGTTCTCTGGATCCTGTTCCTTGGCCATTTTAATTTTCTCCAGGATGTCTTCCCCCACTGGTGTGTTGCCATACTTTTGAACATTCACTAATGCTATGACATGGCTGGTGTTCCACTCCACCATGTCGGGCTGCATCCTGATGGCTCTCTGGAAGCAATCTGCAACCAGCAACCTTTTGACTTTGCCGAACTTCATCAGGGTCCAGGCTTTTTCAGCGTAGATCTCTGGATGGAGCTCGTCCAAGGATGGAGATGGGTATTCTTTCAGCAGGGTTTCGACCTTTGACAGGTAAGTCTGACTCTCTACTTGTTCTCCCAGGTAGTGGTGCAGCCAAGCCAGGTTCCCGTAGTTCACCGCCAACCAGGGACCTTCATCTGAGACGGTGTTTCTTGACCGGCGGAAGGCCTCTGTGGCCCTGATGAAGAAACACTGGGCGTCTTCAGTGAAGCCCAGCTGGTAGTGAATGTACCCCTGCAGGTTGTAAATGTGACCCAGCCAGCTGTTTCCCTCCTCGG
Source organism: Thunnus thynnus (assembly GCF_963924715.1). Classification (NCBI taxonomy): domain Eukaryota; kingdom Metazoa; phylum Chordata; class Actinopteri; order Scombriformes; family Scombridae; genus Thunnus; species Thunnus thynnus. Next base: position 2,254,890 of record NC_089524.1, on the reverse strand, counting down.
TGCCGATGTCCTCCAGCTTGTCACTAAAACGGAAAAGTCTGGACCTGCTGGGGTCGATGTCCCAGGTGAAGTGACACTGCAGGGCCTTCAGTTTGGCCTGCAATGTTGACTGACTCTGAGCAGCACTGATGGAGAATAAAAATAACATCAACAGCATGTCAATATAATATGCTCTGAAGCTTGATATGTTTGTGTAAGCAGTGTTCATCTCATGGAAGGAGGGATGGAAGAAATGAATTGAGTGGACAGGCAGGAGCGAACGAAGGAAGAGGAAAAAAGCAAAAGGGAATGAGGTTAAGAAATGGAAAACTGAGCTGAAACAGGCAGGGAGGAAGGAAAGAAATTCATCAAGACATGGAAGGGAACAAGGAAGACAGGAAGGATGAACTAGAGGAAGAAAATGATTATATATAGAGAGAAAGATGAAGTAAATGGGGGATTAAAGAAATATCAGAAGAGATAAAGGAGGGAGGAAAGAGTTGGAAATGAGGGAAGAAAGCAGAGCTGTAGCAACAACTGAGGACAGTCTTATTAAAACCTTCACTTCACTTTTGACACACTGTTTACACTCATCTTTGATTGTTTTTAGGCAAAAAAGATTAAAATTATGAAAATTTATTCAATTAAAACAAAACAGATGGATTTGGCATCATATCCCTGGCTGTGTGGGATAAAATTTACAGAAAACAATTGGTTTATAACAACAATAATAATAATAATTATTATTATTATTATTACTGTTGTTGTTGTTGTTGTTGTTGTTGTTATTATTATTATTATTATTATGTTCATGCAGTTATATGAAATTAGGAGGCAGCTACTCACCTCATTATCCTGCAGTTTCCTCGACTCAGTATTTCTCTAAATATGAGTCTGAAGCAGCGTTTGGGTTCTCTGACATAAAATCAGTAGCTATTTCTGCTTTGCTGTGAATAATTTGATGTTGAGCCCAGGTTTTTACATGTTCATAGTGATGCAGAAAGGAATTATGGAGGTGGGGAGCGAAAGCTGTAGCAACGCTACAGATCAAGTTCTACTGCATACCTTTAGCTTTGACGTAGAAACCTACTGACTCTAAGTTTCCTTTTCCATAAGTTTCTATTGTGGTAAGTTTCTTTTTCTGTAGGTTTCTATTGAGTAGAGGCATGTTCTCCCTTTTTTTGAATTATTTCTTGTCAGGGTTTGGTCCTGTCGGCCCTCTGACCCAAGGCCCTGGATGAATAAAGATATTCGAAAACTGAAAAGAGAATGTAGAATGACTTCAAGGTCATTGGCTCCACATGAGGAAGTTATTATCTTCATATCATTCACTGATAAAGAGTGAGAGACTGTCTTACTTTTCTAATCTAGCAAAACTCAAGATTCCTCTTTCATACCATCAACAGTCTAGTGAACCCATAGCTGTAAATCCATTTGTAGTACTTACACAGAGGAATTACTCTCATCTGTGGACACGTCTAGATTTGATTTGATCATAGTTCTAACAGCGTCACCCCCATCTTGGACCACTGACAAATGACTTTTAAACTTGCTCGGGTGTTAATTTTGATTAGTACCTCAACTTCAATCAACACATCAAGAGTCTGGTTCAATCTTGTTATTTACTAATCCGAAATATTGCCAAAGTTAAACCAATGTTCTCAAACAACATAGTTGAACAACTTATCCACTGTTGTAATGTGAATTTGATAAAGGTAATATCCCATAATGTGCATGATGGAAAAGACAATCCTCTAAAGTTTAAATGTTTCTGAAACAATTTTATTATTTAACATTAAAAATAAACCAATGTATTGTCAATTTTTGTACAGATTTTAGTATTATATAATAACACTTGTAAAGACAATTACAAATAACTTTTATAGGTCTGTCTTGATGTAGATTTTTTTGCTTTTGCTCTCTTGATGAAATCTCATTGTTGTATTATGTTGGTTTTTTTTGGCTCTTTAAGGAGCTGTAAATAACTATGTAAATTGTTGATAATCAATGAGAAAGTAGAAAGTGTTCAATTAGCACACTGTTATTTAATGAATTCCATTTGATGATTTGCTTGAGTTAGAGTAGCTGAAAATGCAAAAATGTGAAATTTGCCTACATACTAGGATACCATTGAACATACATGAAGAGTAAAGTTTTAAATAATGAATTAATTTTCCATTGTGTTTAAATGGAGCCTTTCTTCAAGGAAGTTTCAATTTTCCCAGTATAATTGCTAGCATATTAAACCATTATTTCCAGGAAATATATTGAGAAAATAATAAATTAAAGTGTACGAAAACACAACATAAAATATTGAATCTTTGGACCAACATTTTGCTTGTTTTGGAGTTTTTAAATTTAATGTGGGCAGCAGCTTTCCAAAGTTGTAGTTTGACATCTATCAGTGTTTTGTGTGCAGTGCTGCAAAACTGTGTAGAGAACATGAATTTCATGTAAATAAACCACCAAAACAAACTTGCAGAAGATTTAATAGTGTATATTTAATAGTATTAGTATAGTGAATACATTTCAACACACACAATCAGTTCCACTATGTGATTATATTCAGGTTATACATCATATTTACCATTACATTGCCAGACCTGCCAAACTGTACGCATTTTGATATTTAAGTACGCTGGTACGCCAGTAGTGGCATCTGCACATATTTCTGTAAACAATCTGTTGGTATCAAGAATTGTCATATCAGTGCATCCCTCAAATTTTTGTCTGTTTGACTGCTGCATGTATGCGAATTATGTACAATAATTCATTGTGTGAACAGCAGTGATTTGCATCTGACATATCTAGGTCGCGGAAGTGGTACTCAAAAAATTCATCCAGGGTTGGCAGATCTGCATTACTAATCACTTTTCTGTTTCACTACCACAAAGCTTACAGCAAAACAAATTTCATATAAAGTACGTTATGTTCTTATATAAACTTCAAATACAGTGCTAAGACAAAAAAATCAACACAACAGGAATATAACAAGGACCATGGTTATATATGAGTCCAGGTGTTAAAATACAACATCTGATCAAAATCTATCAGCATCAGTAATGTAACCTACTGGACAGTGTTAATGACATTTTAACATGTTAACAGTGCGTGTTCTGTTCTTGTCATTTCATTCAGTAAAAATATTATTGAGAGCAGGGAAAAAAAATTCTCCCTCCAGTGGTTTTTCCTAATAGTTTCCTAACAGAAAATTGATTGTGTGTGTTGATGGCTTTACCTCTTCTCAAACATTGTCTATGTATGGGGTGCAACAGGGCTCCATTCTAGGACCAATTTTATTTTCTCTTTATGTACTCCCTTTGGGCCACATTATCAAAGAATGTCATATTTCATTTCATTGCTACGCAGATGATACCCCGCTGTACTTGTCCTGCAAACCTTCTGGATCAGCTAAGTTATCTTCCCTACATAATTGCCTAGCTATGGTTAAGGATTGGATGGCAGTAAATTTTCTTCAGTTTAACTCCTCCAAGATGGAAATCCTTATTATAGCCCCTGAGCACACTCATGGCCAAGTTCTGCCTGCTCTTGGTTCTCTAGCTCAGCATGTTGTACCCACTCTTAAAAACCTTGGAGTTATTTTAGACCATAACCTCGAGTCTCATGTTAAAAGGCTCAGATGAGTTTTTCCCAATTGAGAAATATCTCTAGAATTAGATCTTTTATTTTGTTTAATAATATTCAAAGAGTGATTCATGCTTTTATCATTTCTCAAATGTTAAAATCAAGAAAGCATGATCATATTTTGACTTCCCTTCACTGCTGCCTGTCCACTTTAGATTTGATTTTAAAATTTTAGTCTTGACTTTCAACGCCCTGAATGGTATGGCACCGAGCTACCTGGCTGAGCTCCTAACTCATTACTCACCAGCTCGAGATCCTCTGATAAGCTCCAACCCTTTGGAACAGCTTACCAGAGGAACTTAAACTAGAAAATTCACTGCCTTCTGCTAAATCTCAAAGCTTACTTCTACTGCATGGCTTTTTCTTAATTATTTTATGTGTTACTTATTTTATGTTACTTTTCTGTGTACTTTTATTGATTATTTTTATCATTACTTTTAACTGTTTTATGTGTTATTTCATTTGCTGACTGTGATTTTGTATGTGATTGCTTTTCTTTTTTTGTTCTTGTTTGTGAAGCACTTTGTAATGGTTGTTTTGAAAAGTGCTATATAAATAAAGTTTATTATCATTATTAATACGTTCACACATTTTATTTGCAAGACATATGTGAACCATTGACTTTTGTCACAAAATTGTCTGTAAAATTATTTGAAGTATTCTTTTCTGTAACTTCAACAAATCTTTTCCGCAAGTTTTTCCAATGTGTATAAAATCAGAATGATGTATATGAACAGATTTTTTTAGGTAATAGAATACCTAGAGTTTCTACAAGATTTAGGATTTCTTGACTTCCAGCTTGGCCAGGAACTCCTCTATTTCTTCACACATTGGGCTCCTGTTTCTTTTTTTAATCTTCTTCAGAACTTTGATGCTGTTGTATCGTAAGAAGGATTGTTGCGGTATTTCTGCCGCCTTTATGTGATATTCTATTGACCTGTTGTAATCTCGTCGATCAAACTGTAAGTATTTTGCGTAGTAGTTGTAGAGCATCTGTTTCTCTGCAGGTTCCAGATGGCTTTCTAGCAGTTCCTGGTAAATCTGCTCAGCTTCAGCCAAGTTGTGATTTGACTTTGCGTATATATTTGCAAGGGTTATCTTCTTCAGAAGTGATGAATGAGGGTAAAGAGAAATGACTTCTTTATGGAGACTGATTGCTCTGTCTGTTGTGCTTTGCTTTAGATGACTGTCACTGTGAAAAACGATCCTCCATTTGTAGCAGAGTGCAGCACAAGTCTTCAGGAAACGATTATCTGGATGTTTTTCCAGAGCTTCCTCTGCCAGAGCAATAGCTTCATCAACAGATACATATTTATTGTAAACCCATAATAACTCTTTCATACCACTGTAGCTGCTGACAGGATTCTTCAAAACCTTTCTGGCTAACTCGCGTGCTTCATCTTCAATTCTTTCTCCTTTCCTAGCACGCTGCTCAAGGTCGAGAACAGCAAGGTACAAGTTCTCTGGATCCTGTTCCTTGGCCATTCTCATTTCCTCCAGGATGTCTTCCCCCACTGGTGTGTTGCCATACTTTTGAACATTCACTAATGCTATGACATGGCTGGTGTTCCACTCCACCATGTCCGGCTGCATCCTGATGGCTCTCTGGAAGTAATCTGCAACCAGCAACCTTTTGTCTTTGCCGAACTTCATCAGGGTCCAGGCTTTTTCAGCGTAGATCTCTGGATGGAGCTCGTCCTGAGATGGAGATGGGTATTCTTTCAGCAGGGCTTCGACCTTTGACTGGTAAGTCTGACACTCTGCTTGTTCTCCCAGGTGGTGGTGCAGCCAAGCCAGGTTCCCATAGTTCACCACCAACCAGGGACCTTCATCTGAGACAGTTTTTCTCAACCGGCGGAAGGCCTCTGTGGCCCTGATGAAGAAACGCTGGGCGTCTTCAGTGAAGCCCAGCTGGTAGTGAATGTACCCCTGCAGGTTGTAAATGTGACCCAGCCAGCTGTTTCCCTCCTCGGTGCCGATGTCCTCCAGCTTGTCACTAAAACGGAAAAGTCTGGACCTGCTGGGGTCGATGTCCCAGGTGAAGTGGCACTGCAGGGCCTTCAGTTTGGCCTGCAATGTTGACTGACTCTGATCAGCACTGATGGAGAATAAAAATAACATCAACAGCATGTCAATATAATATGCTCTGAAGCTTGATATGTTTGGTATGTTGATATGTTCTGTCATGATTCCTGTTTGTGTTTCTCTCGCCCTTTCTGCCTCTGTCCCTACCTTCAGTCCCACACTCTTCTGGCCTTGCCATTCTCCATCTGTTGACAAGATTCTCCCGGATTTTCTACCTGGTTATCACACCCATATGCTCACTTATTTCCACTCCCTAATTGTCTGCACCAGCTGCCCATTCCCTCATTAGCTCCCCAGTGCGTTTACCGGTCTCAGTCATTCATTCCCTGCCAGTTCATCCATGTTGCTTCATGGGACATTTGCTTTCTAGCCATCCTGATCCTATGCGTTTGTGATTCTTATCCTGCCATTTAAAATAAAATCCTTCTCCTAACTTAAAAAGCCCTTAATGGTCAGGCACCATCATATCTTGAAGAGCTCATAGTACCATATTACCCCTCTAGAACACTGCGCTCCCAGAATGCAGGCTTACTGGTGGTTCCTACAGTCTTTAAAAGTAGAATGGGAGGCAGAGCCTTCAGCTATCAGGCTCCTCTCTTGTGGAACCATCTTCCAGATTCGGTCCGGGGGGGCAGACACCCTCTCTATGTTTAAAAGTAGGCTTAAAACTTTCCTTTTTGATAAAGCTTATAGTTAGGGCTGACCAGACTCACCTTGGATCAGCCCTTAGTTATGCTGCTATAGGGCTAGACTGCTGGGGGACTTCCCATGATGCACTGAGCTCCTCTCTCCTCCTCCTCCTCTCCATCTGTATGCATTCATGTAACATCAATGCATGTTACTAACTTTGCTTCTTCCCCGGAGTTTTTTGTGCTTTCTTATCTTGCAGGAAACCCTGGGTTGAAGGCCGAGCCTTCGCGGTCCTTCGCAGTCCTGTTGGCATCCTTCCCTGGCTATTGCTACTTATTGTTATTGTTATGATTGTTTTTATTCTGCCCCCCGCCCCTCCTCCCCCTTTCCCTCTTTCTGTCTCTCTCTCAACCCAACCGGTCAAAGCAGATGGCCGCCCACCAAGAGCCAGATTCTGCTTGAGGTTTCTACCCGTTAAAAGGGAGTTTTTCCTTACCGCTGTCGCCAAGTGCTGCTCATGGGGGAATTGTTGGGTCTCTGTAAATTAAAGAGTACGGTCTTGACCTGCTCTATGTGAAAAGTTCCCTGAGATAACTTTTGTTGTGATTTGGCGCTATATAAATAAAAATTGATTGATTGATTGATTGATTGACAGGCAGAAACCGGTCATTTTTTCGTTTTTTAAATTTTGGGCAAAAAACAAAAAACACAAATTCAGCTCGATTTCTTGTTTTTCTGTTCTTACTGATAGAACAAATTCATCACTCAGTGTTTCGTTTTCATTGGTGGGTGGGCCTTCAGCGTCCCCTTGTTTCTGATTGGCCAGTGTGCTCTATCAGTTATGTTTGCACTCTACTCTTCAAAATAAAGGTTCTACTTCTTTGCTTATAGAAAGTGCAATGTCAACACAAAATATATAGACAGACAGACCTTTAGCATTAGTTGAATAATAATTTATTATGACCTACAATGACAGTAAAATGTTTTTCATATCAAATGAACGAGCATTTTTATTTTTAAATCCGAGATAAACTCATAACCCCACTTGATATCCCCCCATGTCTGACTGTAGATCTCTCCATTAATATCATTCCATATCAACTCAATATCATTCAAGCCTCACAAGCTTGAATATTTGAAGAGAGAGAGACAGAGTGAGAGTGTGTGTGAGTGAGAAGTGAGTGTGTGCGCAGTTAACATTATCTGAAAACGCTAATAACTCCACTCTAACTGCGTGTGGCAATAGGCGCTGGTCTTTGTGAATTAGACTGTTTTTGTAACGAGGCTTATTTGCATAGAAAGGGACCAATTTTGCGCCGAATGTATCGATATTACCTAATGTACATACATAAATATGGCACAGGCGCACCATGACGCTATTTGCTTGGCAACGCAGTCTGTAGTGCATTTCACCCTTTGTGGGTGCTTTGTGAATTACACTTTGTCTCATTAGCACAAGATTAGCGGCCACTGCATAAACACCTCTGTATAGATACCTATCTGTTTTGTTTTTGTCTAGTTGTCAGCATCTCCACATTTATATTTATTTTTTGAGATATTGAGTGTACAAACATATTGATGAAGAGATTTACACAGTGCGACACCTGCTGGTCATATTTTGTACTTACTTTCAGCGTGCTTGCTGTTGGTTCTTTGCCACCGATCTAACTATTGAGAGCAGACTTTAGTGTCCACAGTACATCCTGAAGAAAACTTACTACAGTGCTTTCATTTACAAAATAGACATGATGCGTTATGGTCACTCAGCTGCACATGAACCGGCAATACAATAAAACGCTATTGCATTACTTTATGCTCAAACTGAATATTTTAAAATGAAAGACAGCTCGTTCATTTGATATGAAAAACATTTTACTCTCATTGTAGGTCATAATAAATTATTGACTATAACTATAATCAATTATTAGAGGCTAAAGGTCTGTCTGTCTATATATTTTGTGTTGAAATTGCACTTTCTAAAGGCAAAGAAGTGGAACGATTATTTTGAAGAGTACAGCGCAAACATAACTGATAGAGCACACTGGCCAATCAGAGACAAGAGGGCGCTGAAGGTCCACCCACCAGGTGACTCATGACCTCAGTATTTTTTAAAATCTTGACCATGACCCTTGTTCAAAGGTAATATGGAAGATAAAAAAAAGCAAGAAACATAAAATATAATAAAAGGGAGTGAATTAAAGGCAAAAGAAAGAACAGACGAAATGGAACAAGAAAAAAGGAAGTAAGAACTCAGCAACACTGACTGATAATAAAAATGTCGTCATTAACTTGCAAGAGCCATAATGTTAATATTTTGTGTTCTGATGCTCTAAAATAATAATAATTTTATATATTGATTAAAATGCAGAAGCAGCTACTCACCTCATTATCCTGCTGTTTCCTTCGCTCCGTAGTTCTCTGAATACTAGTCTGAAGCAGCTTGCTGTGATGTTAAGTACATGTATTTGAATATTCAAACCAAGGGTGTAGGTTTGGCTTTAACTTTGGGAGGGGAATTTTTTGTGCATGACCAAAATAACGTGTAATAATGTGTATGTGTACTTGTTCCAAACAACCTGGAACATAACTAAACATAGGTAAAAGACACAACCACCAAAACAGAGGGTAACCCCGGGGTTATCACATCTTTCATAGGCACATGTGGGCACATACATACACACACACATAAAGAACCTGACTCTGCTAAAAACTTTACTGAATATGCATTTGCTGATTTGCCTGAAACTGGACTGTATCATGATTTTGTCTTTGCTTTTTACACTTTATTTTATCGATAGATTATGTCACTATAAATCTGAGACCAAAATTAATATTTAAAATTAACATATCATAGAATGTCACAATGAATATGTAGAAACCTGAAGGTAATGTGCTGCTCTGTAACTAGCTGCTGTAAAGTTTTCAAATCTCACCTGAGATTCTGTCTTTCTTTCAGTTTGTGGATAAACAGAGAATAAAGTTTTCTATAATGAATAAATCCTGACTCAGGTTTAAATGGAGCCTTTCGTCAAGGAAGTTTCTAATTGTAAAATAAAATGATTTCCATGAAACTTCTTGGGAAACTATGCAAGAATAGTCAAATAAATAGTTATCAGATGTACAGGGAGATCAAAATATAAATCTTTGGACCAACATTTTTTAAATTTAATGCTGTCAGCAGCTTTCCAAAGTTGTAGTTTGACGTCTATCAGTGTTTTGCTGCAAACACTTTTCGTGACAGAGCTTCACTGTTCTGTTCGCAGTCCCTCAATAGTTCAAAGTCAATGTAACTCAACCACAGCAGAATGGTCTCTTTCTCTTTAATCAACTGTGTGACAAATGCAATCCTTCAAGATCAGGCAAACAAGATGGTATTTCTCCTTGATGATGCTTGATGTTTGAACAATTTCATTAAAGTACATAAAGTAAACCCCATACATTTATGGGAAAAGCCTGTAAATATATTGGAGAGTTGCTTGTAATTACTGTCAAATAATGTTTATATAAAGTAATAATTATTAAAATTATGTTTTTGTAAACTATTATCACATGATCTTATTTTTTTGTACAGTATAAAACCAACATTTACCAGGGATCTACTGTAAATAGATTGGATAATCACATAAAATAAAAGCTTAAAGCTCTCAAGATACCATTAATGGGTGTTAAAGGAGGGTAATTTGAATGTAATTTTACATAATTTCTCTGTGTTTTACATCCAGAAATTTGTACTTTGATGGGGAGTTCTTGTGGATGGATTGGATAATCCTATGAATTGTCTTCATTTAAATTAGGTAATTTTAAGGTAGTTCTGCAATCTTTTTCATTTTTTGTGCAGATTTATACATTTGTTTAACATTCTCGCAATGTTTTATAATGAGATTTTCTTTTTGTTTTATAATGGTTGGACTGTAAAAATGTAGACAATATCCAAAGTAAATATCTGTATTTTTGAAATAAGTCTCTGTAGAATAACTAAAGATTTTTCACTGTTATTTGACGGTAAGTGTTTGGCAACTTTTGCTGCCAGACTTTTTACCTTTTTTTTACGATTTTTTTTTTTTTACAGTGTAGTTTCAAGTCTTCTTCAATACAGCATGATGTTAATTTTGTAAATTATGGTCTCATTTAAAGTAAAATAGATAATAGAGCAATGTATGCTTTACGGTTTGGCTACCAAGTTGCTACCACAGTGACAATGTTGATTACGTAACGTAACTATGGCGTAACCCCAGATTCACAGAGTATAGGCGTAGCTGCAGCTATTCCATAGTGTGTTCAGTTCATGAAAGTTAATTTAAAGTTAACATTTCAGTCGCCCAAAAAAGCCTTGTTCAGCATTTGGTTGTACTAAAAGACCCTCTAAGGAACCAGCTGTTCAGTTTTTCTGGTAAGTACATTTTGTTTCAATGGTTTGGGCCTATTTTTCACTACCATTAGCACTAGCATTATCACAGTTAATCTCAGACTGTAAATGCACAGTACTAACCAAGCTAGCAGCCAGCACTAGGGTCAGCTCCACCCTTTCATCCAGATATGGTCACTTCTGGCTCCAAAAATCAAGGATGGCAACGGTCAAATCCCAGATGGCGATGCTCAAATCGCTAAACTCAAGGCTTACAGATGCCTTGTTGTATTCAGTGTGGCAGGCAATATTGTCACTCTGTTGATATCCTCAACAAACTGTACCCTGGTTTAAGGGGGTTTACCGTGGAGGGGTAAATGTATGTTGCTTTTTTACCATGGTAAGAAAAGATCCATACTGTCACAGCCCAGTGAGACCAGCTATGTTGTATGGTTTGGAGGCAGTAACACTGACGAAAACACAGGAGGTGGAGCTGAAGGTGGCAGAGTTGAATATGCTATTTTCCTTGGGAGTGACAACAATGGACAGGATTATTAATGAGTATATTAGAGGGACAGCTCAGGTGGGACAATTTGGAGACAAAGCAAGAGAGGCAGGATTGAGATGGTTTGGACATATATGGAGGAGAGATGCCGGTTATATTGGGAAAAGGATGCTGAAGATGGAGCTGCCAGGTAAGAGGAAAAGAGGAAGACCAAAGAGGAGGTTTATGGAAATGATAAGGGAAGACATGCAGGTGGCTGGTGCAACACAGGAAGATGCAGAGTACAGGAAGAGATGGAAATGGATGATCCGCTATGGTGACCCCTAACAGGAGCAGCTGAAAAGAAGAAGAAGAGGAAGCAGATGTTTGTGATTGAATGTCTGAGCAAAAAAACTACAAGTGTACTTAACAATATCCAGATAATCAGAGTAATCATGTCAAAATTCAGTGTTTGTCTGTGGAATTTGCTTTGTGCAATTACTTCACTAGAATGTTACAGTTCCCCATTATTTGCATTTAGAACTACCCATGTTATGCTGTTTGCACACTATTTCACATTATAGTAATATTAGAAGGTCACATATGTAGCCAGTAGCCAGTTTGTAGTGCAGTGAAAGTATAAAGTAGCATCAGATGGAAATACTCAAGTCAAGTACAAGTACCTCAAAATTTAAGTACAGTGTTTGAGTAAAGGTACTTTCCACCACTGCAGTTATTTTACTGATACTGTAAGGTGCTCACTGTGAATAGGAGAGTTCATGGAAAGGTGTCATTGATAAAACTATGACTGTCAATTTTCATTTGCTGATACTGGTGTAGGAAGACTTCAATTTTAAACTTCATCATTTTAGTTTGAATGTAACTGTTAGAGTGACTTCCTAACAATAAAATCATGATATTGGAGCAAGGGATTTTTTGAAGGTAGGTGAAAATGTCCTGTGCGATGAAACTATGAAACTGAGTATTTCAAACATACCTTACCCTGAAACCCCTACTGGCCTATACCACCTGTTTTGGGTTATGAACAGAGTTTCCCAAATGTTTTCTACACAACAAATTTGGCCTGAGTGAAACTGAATCAGCAAAATTTAGTTAGACATTTAGAGGTTTGACTGCAAAAGATGAGAAAAGACTGATTTCAAAGTAGGTATTAGAATTTAAAGACTTAACGAAACCAATTAGCTTTTGAGGAATCAACAGTGTTCAAATTATTATTTGAATTGTTGAATTGGGAATTGTTTTGAAGGAAAGTGGGAAGAAACTGGAGAACCCGGGGTAAACTCACGCCACCTCAGCAGACTACACACAGACTCAGAAAGGCTCTGGACCCTGTCGCCAGAATAAAATATTGGCATTGTACATTTCTGCAAACCACATAGCATATCAACATTTCTACAATACATATCATAGGGAAAGTGACGTAGTTCAGATGACATCTATATGAGCTCACTTTCATGTTAAGAGGAGGCACGTTGGGTGTTTGGCTAGAGGGTTATCTTGAAGGAAAAAAGTAAACCCCACCTCACTTTTATCTTCAAGATGAAGGCTACCTGCCCCCTAAATAACCTCAACACTACTTCTACATCTGGAGGAGAGGCCCTCAGAAGTAGAACCACTGTTGACCCCTGAGATGACCCTGAGAGTTAAGTCCTGCCCTACATGGAGGTAACCTGCATGTGAGGCAGGACTGAAGTTCTTTATTGTGTTCATCTTGAAGGAAAAAAGACACCTTTTCCCTTCAAGGGAACAGAGAGTCTGAGAGAGAGAGAGAATGTACATTTGAGAAACAAATCTGAGGACTCAATTCGATTCAATAAGCTTTATTGACATGACATTTGAAATGAAGAAGATTTAAACCATTTTGGAAAATCAAAGGGTTCACTGGAAGATGGATCATAGGAGGTGATGAAAGGAACCGCCTGCACCATGAACCCCGCCCCCAAACCGAATATATATATATATTTTCTCTATTTTATAATATATAGTATATTAATTTGTAGATATTCCCGTCACTGTAGAGTCACTCACCCTCCACACCAGCCGGTGGCGGTAAGGCGCTATCTCTCATTTGCCAACCGCTAAAAAAACCCATCATGGATAAGAAGGAGAACGGAAATGACGTAATTTTCGCGCGAAATGTTGACGGTGGATGGCCGCTACCTCGAGACTTTTACTACTGAAATCCTCTTTTTTTCGATTTGCGTTTTGAATTAAAGTAGATAAACGGCTCCAATCCGGATCGAAAGTGAAGTTTGAGTGTTTTAACCGCCTTTTCTGTGACTTCAGACAGCGAGGATGAAATATTTCACCCGACGGAGATTCAGAAGAGTCTACGAGTGGCTCGGAGAGCCTGTAAGCTTCAATAGGAAGTTAAAGACTTATGAATACAGGTTAGTGCCCATAAATCTCACTGCAGAAAAACTGATTTACTCATTACATTTTTGTATCTGTTCATCTTTTGTAAATGTCTTTTTTTCCTCTCATGTAACATTTGGTTTTTTCAAAAGTTTAGTCAAGCTTACATAACTTACAGTATATTTGTACAAAACCATCTTTCATCTCTTAAGTGTATAATAAATGACAGCTGAAACAATTAACTCATTTAATATTAATAAGCAACCAGTGGTGGAAGAAAGTACTCAATGTACCAATACAGCAATGTAGAAATACTTCATTACAAGTAAAAGTCCTGCATGAAAAATCCTACTACAGTAAAAGTACATAGGCTAAGTATTATGAGTGTGATGTAGTTAAAGTATTGCTCAATTAATCGCCCCAAAATTATCAATGTATATATAGAAGACTATGAAAACCAGCAAATACTCACATTTGTGAAGATGAAACGAGTGAAGTTTTCCCCTTTTTTCTCTTAAATTGTTCAGTTATCAAAATAGTTGCAGATTAAGTTTCTTTAGATCGACTCATCATCGTAGCGCTAGATGTTTATTATGAAATCTCTCCTGCTGTTGTTGTCTCTCAGCTCGTTGGCCATCCGCGTGGAGGGTCTCCCGAGGACCACCATCATCAACACCGGCCAGCACATCCTCATAGAGGGAGATGATGAAGACAACCCGTATGTGGCCAAAGTCATCAAGCTGTACGGAGACGGTGGGTCACAGACGGCGATGAAAGAAGCCACATTAAAAATGAATCAATGTTTTTATTCTAAACGAGGGCAGATGAGAATTAAATGCCACCTTTTTTATTGATTTTAATCGGAATCATATTGTGATAAAATGTGTAAGTCATCACCAATATTTGAAGCACATTATAAAGGAATCCTAATCAGTCCCTCCAGCAAATTGAGATTTTGCGATTGCAATAATTAACGCAAATTCAAGAAGCCTTTGAATTGCAACATCGACATAATTGCGAGCGCTTGCAATTTTGCGAAAATTACAGAATTATCAAATGACTTGAGACTTGCTTTGACAGCTTTATGTCTGGCTGCAACTAACAATTATTTCCTGCTGATTATTTTCTCGATTTAATCTTTTAGTCTATAAAATGCCAGAAAAAAGTGAAAAAAGATGCAACAATTTACCCAAATTTAACAATTTAACAATTTTTTTTAATTTTTTGGACCAAAAAATTCAGAAATATTCAGTTTAATTTCAGATATGACAAACAAAAGCATCAAATAGTCACAACTGACAGTGAAATTTTGGCCTTTCTGCTGGAAAAACAGCTGGAATGATTATTCCATTTTTTGCCGTTTAATCAATGAATTGTTTGAACTCTGGATTTATGACTTGACTCTGACTTGTCCTAAAACATGTGAGCCAGACTGCAGCTGACCATCTGCTCTGCGTCTGTGTTTCAGAGAGCGGCGAGCAGAAGAAGGCGGTGGTTCAGTGGTTTTCTCGTGTTTCTGAAGTTCCTCTGAGCAAACTGAAGCTGCTGGGCAGAGAGCCGCATCCGCAGGAGATCTTCTACTATCAGACCCGCAGCTGTGACGACGAGGTCGACGCCGAGTCCATCCTCAGACCTGTGCAGGTGAAGGAGGGATTGTTTTATCTCGGGGTCTCCTTTTTAAAGCTGAATCAGTATTTGTATGAGTGTCAGTGAGAGTCAGTTCATTAAATCACAAAAAACACATTTTCTCTCTGAACCCTGGTTGTATGTAGCCATAATTTCAGTCTTTTGCTCCTCAAAACACTGAAGAAACACATATAAGAGATATAATTTTTACAGCCTAACAGTTCTAACTAAGTTTCATGGTTTCCAAATATGTTTTAAAAGTGGCTTTGAATACATTGAATATTGGTTTTTGGTCTGAAAAGTTGCTGGTGTGAATATAATACTTCCCAAAAATATAAAGTAGGTTTACAGTATTGCAGTAAATTGTCCATTTCCTGCTTTAAAATCAACAGTTATGCTTCTTTTTTGAAGAAAATTCATGTCAGTCCAAAAGCTTTCAGTGTCGGTGCCGTCACTAAAAAGATGAATCATTCAGTCAAGTTTGTATTTGTACTATAACCACATAACAGAAGCTTTTATTATGTAAAGGACCAGTATGAGATAAATAAGGAGTTTTTAACTGTAAATCATGCGAAGATATTCCAGTAGAGCCCCAGAATATGAATATAGAGCTGGAAATCGTCCTCCTTTAAGTTCCTCTCGTTTGATTTAAAGGTGAAGCACCTGGATGGAGCCGCTCCGTTCCCCGACTCCTACGATAAGGACACTCTGTATGTGAAGCTGTCCTGGGACACAAAGACCTTCAGGTTGGTGGACTCCGCTCTGGTGGAGGGTCTCTCCCCTCCTTCCTGCCCCAAACCCTCCCTCCCCCCCTCACCTCCCTGCTCGCCGCCCGTGGCCACTCCTGCATCCCGAGGACCGTCTCGACGCGCCCTGCCGACGCCGGATCCCACCGTCATGTTCCGGGCGGTGTCGGGGGAAGCGAGATACAGCAGAGCCACCATGAGCGCGGGTGAAGCCGGCGCGATGGAGGCCGAGTCTCTGCACTCCGCCACCAAACTGTCAGCATCCAAATGTCTGAGCGCCAAGAGGAGGAACGCCTCGGCCAGGACGCCGGGAGTCCGCAAGAAACTGGAGCTCAGCAGTGAGTGTCAGTCACAAAAAGAGTGATATATTAATTTATTTTACATAGAAGTCAATGTGAAATATTTTGGTTCTGATACCAAAACTTTACCTCAAAACTAAAACCACCAAAACGTGTTTCAGTGCCTCACTTTCTTCCTGAAATCTTGTTTGGAGACAACTCTTTATCATGATTAACTCATTAAACATGTTGGATTTGCTGCAGAGTTTCTTTACACATGAAAAACGTCGTCAATCCATTAAAAAATTCTATTAAATAATATAAAATATTGAATATAAATACAGTATCAGTCAAAGGATGTGTTGACTGGTTCAGTATATCTTTTTATTTCTTCACATTTTAATCTGCATAAAAGTGCTTTCATTTGAAATCCAGCTGTTGGCAGACATTTCTGTTATACAGGGCTGCAACTAAAACTTAATTATTAGTTTATTATTTTCATTTTGATCAGTTTCCTGCAGTTCAATTAAATGTCTTGTTTTGTCCGACCAACAGTCCAAAACTCAGATATTCAGTTTCCAGTGATGAAAAACACAGAAAGCTGAGAATCTTCTGGCATTTTTGCTTGATGAATAACTGAAAAACAAACAATTATCATAATTAGAATAAGAGTTCATATTGTCGTTGATTAATTTTCTGTCAATTTAATAATTATTTTTGAGGAGAAGCAACTATTTTGATAATCAATTAGTATTTTTTGATAATTTTTTAAGCAAAAATGCCAAACAGCTGGTTCCAGCTTCTCATATGTGAAGCTGCTGCTCCTCTTCATCACGTACGACAGTAAACTGAATATTTTTTGGGTTTTAGACGCACAAAACAAAACATCTGAAGACGTCAACTTGGGCTGTGGGAAATTAAAGTGGACATTTTTCTGACACTAATGAATTAATCAATTTATCCAGAAAATAATCAGCAGATTAACAGATAAAGAAAATAATAATCGGTAGTTGCAGCCCAACAGAAGATGGTACACATCATAACCAGTAGTCGACCGCGACACTAAGACTAGTAGATTTAGTAAAAGTATCGTTCTGGTATCAAAACTCTAAAAATGTTCAGTTTTGTTGACTTTATGTTGTTATAAGTCGACTCATCTGTGGTCATTTTGGAGGTTAGATAATACCAAGAGACAGAGATGCACCGATTGATCGGCCGCTGATCGAAATCGGCCGATCGGTCTCAAATGTCCAATTTTTTGGAGGAACAACCTTGAAAACATTTGGAACAACTAACTTAATCAGACACTTATAAAACCATCTTCATCTCAGTGAACACGCCCAATTTCAAGAAGAAATATGTAAGTTATTTAAATAGTTATTGAACATACAAAGAAAAATTACAGAAATGTTTGCTGCTAATTAAAAAAAAAATCAGAAATCAGTGCATCTCTACTTAGAAATAATGCAGAAAAATGGGTCAGATCTGATGATTTTTTATTTTTTAAATTAATATATGAATAATTTCATCTATAGAAGCACATCATACTTTCCCAGAGCTCAAGGTGACGTCTTCAGATGTTTGTGTTTTGTCCGACCATCAAACCAAAACCAAAAGATTATAGTTTATAATGATATAAAAAGAGAATAAATCATAAATCTTAACATTTGAGAAGCTAAAAGCAGAGAATTTCTGGCACTTCTGCTTAATTTATGAATTGATTATTATAACAGTTGTGGATTAACGGTGCGTTGATCGACTAAACTGTTCTTTTCCTCGTCCCGTCAGGTCCGGAGAAGAAGTCGATGACCCACGACGACGTCCTGAGTGAGCTGCTGGACGAGGAGCTGGAGTTGGCTCAGAGGTTGGCGTCCTCTCCCCCTCGGACGCTGCCTCTCACCCACAGCCTCACCCCCCTCAGGAAGGCCCACCGAGCCCCCGCCATCAGCCTGAAGCCCTCCACCATCGTCCTCAACAAACTGTCCATCGCTGAGATGGAAAGTCCTCCATCGAGAGTCGAATCCTCCAGGTCAGAGTCCGCATTTGCTCACAGTCGGTTATATGACTTTTACACACAGTTTTATTAGGTCTGTCTGTCTAAAAATGCTGATTAAACTGTTTTTAAGAGGTGTTGATTCAACTTTTTGGTCATTTTGGAGGCTGCAGTTGAATTGTATTGAGTTAGACTGTGACCTGTTTCATCCCTCTGATATATTAATATAATATAACCAGCTTTACTCTCTAAACTCTCTTAAACTTGAGTTTAACGAAGAAAAAAAAAAAACATTCACGTATTCGTTTTCTGGAGCTTTCAGCAGCATCTCAAGGTTTTCCTCAGATGATGGAGCAGTTGAAAGCTCCTGAAAAATAAAATAAATGGACCTGAAGTCAAGTTTTTTTTTGTTTTTTTGGTCAAACTTATGTTTCCAATGAACTTTCACATTCAACATGGTTTTAAACTGGTTAAAGGCAGAGATAAACTGGTTTAAATGGGTTTTAAAATGGTTGAAGGCATAGATAAACTGTTTTAAGAAGGCTTTAAATAGTGAAAACCAGAGATAAAGTGTTTTTTAATCGTTTTTAAAATTGTTCAAATTAGAGATGAAGTGGTTTAAACTGGTTAAACTCTTAGATAACTGGTTTAAATTGGTTTTTAAATGTTTTAAAACAGATGAACTAGTTAAACCAGATTATAACTATAGATACATTGTTTTTTAAATAATCTAAACCAGAGATAAACCAGATTGCTTTGGTTATATTATGGTTAAAACCAGAGACATGCTGCTCTGTGGTTTAAACATGTTTTACACTAGTTAAAACCAGAGGTAAACTGGTTTACATTGGTTTTAAAATGGTTTAAACCAGAGATGAACTGGTGTAAGTAGGGTGTAAATTGTCAAAACCAGAGATAAAACATTTTGTAAATGTTTTTAACTGCTCAAAATCTGAAATAAACTAGTTTAAATGGGTCAAATTAGAGAGAAACTGGATTAAATATGTTTTAAAACTAGAGCTAAATGGGTTTTAAATGAGTTAAACCAGAGCTGAACTGGTTTAAACCACAGACACACTGGTGTCTCTTCCAGTCCTCAGCAGGGTGATGTGATGGAGGCAGAGTTACCGAGCGGCTCGGTTAAAACACCGAGGAGAAGAAACGCCACCCCGAGGAGAAACTGTACCACCAGGGGGCAGAAGTGAGTCAGGCACTGAACTACTGTCCCTCTGAGCTCAGAGGCTGCTGGGAGTTTGAGTCCTGGAGCACAAAGAAGGTTTTTTCCCCCTCACACACCACATGTGAGGGGAAAAACCGTTCTTGCATTCACACCTTTCAGTCTTAATGCACAGCTGGGTGAAGTTGCAGCCGGTGTCACAGATTTTACAGTGTCACACAGTAAAACATGAAAGGAGAAGATGAGTAAGTGTTGTTGTTATCTTACTGAACACAGTGATGTAACCCCAGAAATCTAAATATGTCTGCCAACAGAGCTACCACTCCCTCCCGAAAGAAAGAGCAGAAGACCTTGAAGGAACCTGGTCTGGCAGCTCTGTGAGTCCATGAAAACATACATTTACATGACAGCACACTGAAAAGACTGAAACCGATCTCAACTATTCAAAACTGTTTGTGTGATGTCATCAGGGCAGAAGTGGATAACGAAAACTCCCCGATGCTGCCGGGCGGCGCCACGCCGAGGAGCTCAAAGAGGAAGTCGGCCCAGCTGGTGTCGTCTCGCATCAGGAAACAACTGTGAGTACGGAGACGGATTCACCGCGGGTGCATCCCAAGTCTCTTAAATTGCATCCATGTTTCCCTCACTCGCGTCTTTTCCCTGCTTTAACAGCTGTAGAAACCATTTCTACTCACAGAATGCGTTTATACTATTTATTGATCATTTCCATCTGTATTTTTTGATAATCCTGATAGTGAATTCATCATTCAATAACCCAGAATATGATCAGGGTGTCTTCTGAACACTGGAAAATATGTATTTGGCTAAATGTTTCAGGGCAAATGGAAATGATTTAACTCACATCAAACCCCACGCTGAGGAATTTTCAGCCTCACATGTGACTGAATGGAAATGATGATAAATGATGTGAAATATAAATGTGTTGAACTGTTACTATGGATCAGATTAAAGTCAGGAAGAGTCTGTCTGTCAGCAAGAAACACTTTAATGGAGGAAATAACATCATGGAAAAAAAACCTTTCTTATAAATGAAGGAAGTTTTTTATGGTTCTTTTGTTGATCAGACCGACAATTAACAGATTTTTAACTATATGATGAATATATAAATAAACATAAAACTTTAATCTGTAATCTGTCTCCACTTCGGTATGAAACTGCAGTGATGTATCCGATCAGTCTGATCAGCTGCAGCGTCCAATCAATAACTGATATCCAATAAGGGGGCGTCACGGCCGGTAAAAGACCTCCGCGAAGGCCGCTCTCGTGTTTCCTCGCTCCTCAGAGATCCCTCCTTGCTTCTCGGAGATCCCTCCTCGCTCCTCAGAGATCCCTCCTCGCTCCTCAGAGATCCCTCCTCGCTCCTCGGAGATCCCTCCTCGCTCCTCGGAGATCCCTCCTCGCTCCTCGGAGATCCCTCCTTGCTCCTCGGAGCAGTATAAGAGACTTGAGACGCCTGTCAAAATGGCGCATCAGGAACAACTTCCAGTTCAGGCGAGGAGACATAAAATAAGAGACTTGAGACGTGACTCAGCTGAACCAGGGAGCAGGATGACCTCTGACCTTTTTTTTTAGTCATTATTAAGCTACTGTATCCTGACAACAAAACACAACCTGTTCAATTTGATGAGAATTAACAGTTAAAATATGAATTTATCTTGTATCTTCAATCATTTTTTTTAATGCTGTCATGTTATTTTATTTCATTATATTATATTTAATGGTCTAATTAAGGCTCATAATTAATCATACTGTGTGAGGTTTCTCCCACAGTGAATACCAAACATTTACAGGTCACAGCCTCTCACATGTGACTTCTGATTTATCGAGCTGCAACCAATGATTATTTTCATTATCGATTGATCTGATAAATGTCAGAAAATTATGAAAAATATTTCCCAAAGCCCAAGACGACGTCCTCAAATGTCTTGTTTTGTCCACAACACAAAGATATTCAGTTTATTGCCAGAGAGGACTAAAGAAACAAGAAAATATTCACATTTGAGAAGCTGGATCCAGAGAATTTTTGCTTTTTTTTTTTTTTTTTTTTTTTCTTTAAAAAAAAAAAAAAACTCAAAATGTTTAATTATCAATATATAGTTGCAGATTAATTTTAGTCGAATGGCTAATCGTTGTAGTTCTACTGTTTTTTTGTATTATGGATTGTTGGTCAGAGAAAACTTTATAGACTAAATCAGTAATTGTGAATTTAATGAAAATAATTCTCTTGCAGTCAGCGTGCAGGCTGATGTGATGACATGTGACGCCTGTTACACAACTTGATATATGAATCATCTACATCTACATTGTTTTTGAAATGATCAGAAAACATGACTCACTTTAACGTCCAGGAACAAAGTCAAACCAAAGTCAAACCACAATCACACCCTCTGATGAATACGTGTTGTCAACCACAGAATATTTCTCTATAGTTTCGTTGAGCAAGCACACGGAGAGTCCCAAACTGATGCTTCATGGTTTGTCTCGTTGCACCATGAAAACTATAGAAAAATTCCTGTCGTATCAAAAATACAATACACAAATAATAAACTGAATCAAACAACTATTAAAAGTAGTCACTAGATTAGACAAAAGCTTTTCTTAATAGTGCTAATATCCAGTCAGCAAAGGCATTACCACTACTACTCTAATAATAATAATAATAATAATAATCTAACAAAATAGCGCTGCACGCCAAGAACGTAAACAAATGAAACGAACGGAACAAAGAAAACGACAAAACAAACGAAATGTTCAAACAATTTTGGAACTCAAACCCACAATACCTGCAGTTAAGGCTTCCTTACCTCACTCCGCTCACCAACGCTGTTATAAACAAAATTTCGGATAGTTCGTCTTCGTCGCGACCCTGGATTCATCTGCTCGCCGCGTCTGAATAGCATTGATATCGCTCCTCTCTTCTACATGCGTCTGCGCCGAGCATATACAGGCATATATACAGGCTGACTCAGTCAACCTAACACGGGCGGTCGATCCACCCAGCGAGGGGAAGCACAGGCAACTATGTAGGATGAGCTGTCCAATTCAAAACATTTAACTATCAAAATAGAAATAGAAGGCCTCTGCGGACTTATAGACCGTATGAATTAGCGGGCAGTTACACATCTCTTGTTATTATAGGCCTACATACCGAACAACATCGTTACTTCTTTCGTGACTACAGCCTCCTACAAGAAATATTATTCACGTCTCCACCCGGTTACAGCAGTTACAGTAAAATCAAACGCACCTGCAGAGCAGCCGCCCCGCCACCATACATGAGTCTCCTGTTTTAATGCTGCTGTTCATCATCTGTGATATGAAAACATTAGATTTCCACACTGTCATAGAAATAAGAGGTGTTTGTTTTGGTATTACTAAAAATCCAAACGCAGCACTGAGCGTCTTCCCTGATTGGCTGCTGACAGTCTGAAACAGTTTACAGCCCGTCGTGCTGTCGTTACTCTGCGTATGACGACGTGGCTAAAAACAAAAGGCAGCGTTTCAGCTGATAAAATGTGAGTCGACTTTCTATTTTCTGACATTTTCTAGACTAAATCATTAAGTGACTAATTGGGAATGAAATGAAAATGATGACAGACTAATTAATGAATCTTCTTCAGCACTAAATGATTGATCTCGTGGTGAAAACTTTTATATCTTCTGAGCTTTTCTGTCTGTTGCTTCAGGAATCTTCTGGACAACAAGCAGGACCTGAACTCAGACGGAGACGACGAGGACGAGTTCATCCCATCGAAGAAGGAGCTACAGAGCAGCAGCGAGGATGAAGGTGATGAAGAGGAAGCGGTGGATAGCGACGAGGAAGCGGTAGCGAAGAAAGGCAGACGTGCCGCCGCCGCCGGCGGGTCTCGCACTCCTCGATCGAAGCAGAAAACTCGCTCCTCCACCAGGACGCCGCGAAAGACTCCCAGCAAGAAGGTAGAAGTCAGACCGCCGGAGATATTTGAAATCCTAAAGAATCTGTTCAGTTCTCTCACTTCATCTCTTCTGTTTCCTGTTTTTCGACAGATCGCGCCCAGTACGCCGCGGACTCCTCGTCACGCTACTCCCAGCATCCCCAGCAGGTCGCTGCCGGCGCGACTGCCCGCCAACGTCCTGGAGGAAGCCAGAACGAGGTGAGAGTCCAGGTCCAACACAACAATCTGTGACCTTTGACCCCGACCTACAGCGGTCAGATTAACCCTTCACATCAGAGCTGCAGGACTAATGATTACAATAATCATTTTCATAATTTTGACCACACAGAACATCCTGCTCTCTGATTGGCTGGCAGGTGCCGTCAAACTGTGAGTTTAGGATGTTACCGTGAGCAAAATGTTTGTCCAAAAATTAATATTTTTTTGTTTTCCGACGTATTGCTGGAGCTGTTTCACCGTTATTCATCCGTTATTAGTTTAAATGTTTTCCAGCTGTGAGCAGCTCTTTTCCTTTGTGCAATGCATTCTGGGAGAATAATGTACGAAAACAGCACATTTAAAATCATCGGGGTGTTTTTCTAGTCTGTATACTAACAGGTTGGGTGGCACCCAAACACTGATATAACTTCATATTATATTATATTAGTCTATATTATATCAATGTGAAGTTAAATAATATAGGCTCATTCTCAGAATAAAAGGTGCCTAAAGGTGAAGATTTAAAGATAAATCATTTTGCTAAAAGTAAACAATGAATACAATTAAATATGTTAAATGTATTTCTTTCATTTTCTTCAAAGGTCTGACACTGACAGGACGTCTCTTGTCTTGTTTTCGTGTTTACCAGCGATCAGAGAGCCACATAACACAAAGATAAA
Source organism: Thunnus thynnus (assembly GCF_963924715.1). Classification (NCBI taxonomy): domain Eukaryota; kingdom Metazoa; phylum Chordata; class Actinopteri; order Scombriformes; family Scombridae; genus Thunnus; species Thunnus thynnus. The sequence goes on along the minus strand of NC_089524.1, from coordinate 2,230,692 downwards.
TCTGAGAACCTCGATAGATATTCGTCTTCCACAAGCAGCTAAAACTCGTCTGTCTAAAACTAGTCATGTCATCTGCGACTAACGGCTACCTGCGTATTAAACAGTTTTTATTATAGGGATTTTCATATTTATTGCTCATTTATTCTGTTTTGATATGTTTGAAAACATAACATAAAACCGAGTTAATGTAAATGTGGCTTTTTTTTAATGTCTTGAAATGTATTAAAAACTCACAATAAATGAACAATGATGATTAATCTTACAGCACCAACTTTAGGAACAACTGTAACAGATATTATATTGAATTTAGTCACTTTTCCAGTTTGAACTTCAGCCGTCTGAGTTCCAGGTTGTGCTCATTTATCTAGATTTAATTGTCTGTTTTTCAGTTCGGTGAAGCAGATAATCTGCAGAATATAACTGTACATGAAACACTTGTTATGTGTTTGTCTCATCAGGCTGCACGTGTCCTCGGTGCCGGAGTCTCTTCCCTGCAGAGAGCAGGAGTTTCAGGACATCTACAGCTTCGTGGAGAGCAAGGTCATCGACGGCACGGGAGGGTAAGATCAGGTTTCACAGCCAATCGGTGTGTCTCCTCTTGAGGTTACATGTGTCTCAAGGATTCTTCCTGACCTGCGCTGTTGTTTTTTCTCGTGTTTCAGGTGTATGTATATCTCCGGTGTGCCAGGAACAGGTAAGACGGCTACGGTCCACGAGGTGATGCGCTGTCTGCAGCACGCGGCGGACATGGACGAGATCCCGCCGTTCCACTTCATCGAGATCAACGGCATGAAGATGACGGACCCTCATCAGGCCTACGTCCAAATCCTGCAGGTGAGAAGTTTACCATTTGTTGATTTTTAAACTTTATTTAAGGTTTTTTTACATACCCCGACACAAAAAGAGAAAACAAAGAAAAGAAAAAAAGACAGAAAACAAACAAAACACCGAAACACAGTCAAATTATTAACTCATACGCTGATGATACTCGCCATCATAACAGGAAGATGACAGAAAGGAGGCGGAAAGAAAAAAAATAACTGTTAATACACACCCCTCTTTTTTGGGTTGGTCTATCTAAATTACAACAATTTGACTATTTTATTAGACCCTAAACTCATCATGAAGCCGTAATGAACATTAACTGTCTAAATGCCAAAAAGCATCACTTTAACAGATAGATGTTGTGTATTCCACGTCTGAGAAGGACGCAAGTTTAACCAGGTTTGTAAAGCCTCCTAGCAGCCTTCAAACAACTCTAAAGCTAAAAGAAAAGACAGTTTTTTGGTGTATTTTTGTGTTTTGATGCAGCTAGGCTAGCAGTTTCCCTCTGCTTCCACTCTTTACGCTAAGCTAGGCTAAACTGACTCAAACATCAGACTCTAGAGAAGAACGAGAGGAGTTCCCCAAATGTCAGGCTGTTCCTACAGATGTCGGAATAAACTCTGCCATGTTTGAATTAAATCTCTGGTGTTTTGCGGTCTCTTCCGCAGAAACTGTCGGGACAGAAAGCAACAGCCGACCACGCGGCGGCTCTGCTGGAGAAGAGATTCAGTAACCCGGCACCCAGGAAGGAGACGACTGTGCTGCTGGTGGACGAAGTAAGAGCTCTGACTCTGTTTAGATACGATATAAAGCTGCAACGATTAGTCATGTGCAGCTGTTTTGATCATCGGTTTAAAGATTGTGGGTTTTTTTAACCAACATTAAATCTTGATACTTTTCTTGGTCTTCCATGATAGTAAATTACAGTATGTCATTTTGGGGGATTTTGACTTTTCATCAGAAAAAAACATGTTTAATGATGTCACCTTGTGCTCCAGGATACTGTGGTGGACATTTTTACCTTTTCCTTATATTTTTGCTTAATTAAAAAAATAATCAGCAGGTTAATCAATGATGAAAATTATCTTCAGTTGCACATCTATTTCATTTTACAAACATGTTATATGATAAATAAAATACAATTAAATATGTTTAACAATAACACACACACAGCAGAATATAAATTAGGATAATCTTGCAAATTTTAAAGGATAATTCTCATAATTTTCTATATTTTTCTTCCTGTCAACAAATCTCATGTACAGAAAAAAAAACCCATCAGTGAACCGATGCACTGGTTGACATGTTTTCATCACACTGAACACACACACATGAAACTATATATTTATGAGCTGATTTTCAGTAGGAACCAATGAGTTTGAAGCTGAGAACCACTGACGCATTGATGGTTGGAGCTTAGCATGTGGGATTTGATGATGATGATGATATTAATAATAACACCTATCACCAAGACCACTTAGATCCACTTCATACTCTTCTGCAATTTTCAAAGGTGATCTTTAGTGCAACGATCCAGCAACTCCTCACATGGGCAGCAACAAAATCCTCTATCCCTGCTATAATAGCCTAGGTCTAAAGGCCCACAAAACAAAAAACACTGAACCAACAGTGTTGTCAAGGGCATCCAGTGCACAAAAAGAGTCTCCCTCTATCTAGACTGCCTATCCCAAACTTATCTCACTGCCCCTAGTCTTCATGCAGATTAGCGGTGGGCTATTTAAACACTCAACCCAGTAGCCCGGTTAAGTCCCCAGCTAGCTGGTTACTCACCCGACAGCTCTGGATGTGTTCCCGAGACAACTGCTCCGACCGCACACCACACAAAAATAACAAACTAAAAAAACAAACCAACGAGCCCAAATGGACCACGTTGCTATGCTTACACAGAGGAAAACTCCACAAAAGCCAAACTTACCACACTAGAGGACCATGCAATCACTGCCGATAGCTCACACCTGCCCACTCATGTCAACACATGAGATACTGCAGGACCAAACACCCCTTACTGAAACAACAACCAAATCAATTTTCCTCTCCAAAATGCATCTCCCAAACCAAACCTTACATCAGAAGGGCACCAAACAATGGCCCCAAACAAATCAGATTCAACTTAGACGAGCCCCTACTTGTCACGAACCGGGCCGCACGGTCATGACAAAGAAGGGAGATGCACACAACAAAGCCAATTAATAACCAATTTATTTTAAAAAAGGAAGTAACCTAAGAGAAAAAAACCTAACCTAACAATGGCAGGTGTAGTCAGTGAAATCAGTAGTGTAGGTGAGTGCATGAGTGGAACAGTGTATGGATGTAGTGTTGTAGGGTGCAGAAAAGCAAATCAAAATGTCAACCCAAAAACCAAAAGGTGTCTCAGGGAGGAGAGCACCCCAGCAACTGGACTCCAACGGGGTTTTTGAAGAGGCACTGGCACCCAGAGCCCCAGGTGTTGCCAGTGTTCCTGATGATGCTGCCACCTCCAGTACCTGCAGAAACAACAGAGAACAGCCACACAAATTGAAGCCACAGGCAGACTGGGCAGAGAGGGTCGTAACAAATAGTAATAGATATAACTAGTAATAATAAGAGAAGAATAAAGAATAAAAATAGAGCAAAAAGTAAGGTAATAATGAAATAACAAAATGACAGGAAAATTAAACTTGAAACCTGTTTATGGAATAGAATTATAATAGTTATGAAATGGGACGTAAAACTTGTAAAGCATGGCTTGTGTGACCTAGAACTTTAAAATTTCTTCAATGTAAAAACTATTCATGGTTCAGTCCAAACAGGTTTTAGCTCCTGAAAAGTCTTTTTTTTTTTTTTTTTTTTTTTTTTTTTTTTTTTAAATAAGCTGGAGGTGATCATGTGACAGTGGACTGACTCTTTGGTTTGTGTTTGGACTCGTGCAGTTGGACCTCTTGTGGACCAGGAAGCAGAACGTGATGTACAACTTGTTTGACTGGCCGACGCGGCGTCACGCCCGCCTGGTGGTGCTGACCATCGCTAACACCATGGACCTGCCGGAGAGGATCATGATCAACAGAGTGGCCAGCAGACTGGTGAGCGACTGCAGCCTGTACTGATTCATTTATTTAGAAGGATCCCCATTAGCTGAAGCCCATGGCACCAGCTAGTCTTCCTGGGGTCCAAATCCAGTACATCATATTCATCATATACATATACAACATCATGCTTGTGTTACATTAAGTTCACCACATTTGCACCTCTAATTGTGTTGCATAAAAAAGTGTCGTTCAAAGGCATGAGGATTTGTCAAACGGCCCATCACCTGAGAGCAACAACTAAATGTTGACGACAGCAGGGTATCGGTTTCAGACTTATTACTCACTCAGATTGTCAGGTGAATCATACAGTTCAATGGGAACTGAAAACTAATTCGAAAGCAGAGACACATCCTCCATCTGCATCAAAGTCAAACAAACTCTTCTGTTTTTCAAAAATGTCTACTGGTGTCTATTCTGTCATTGCATGACTGCTTTGTCTGTTTTGCCTCAGACTTTCGCATTGACGAACAAAGATTTCCCCAGGTTTCTGTCATGATCGTCAACTTTTATTTCAGTCAGCTCAGAATCACACCACGAGAGGTCCACAGCTGACTCCGAAAAATGTTCTCACCACCAGACGAGTCATTTAATTCAGTGTAAATATCAGAATTTCCTGCTGTCGCAACCTTAATACTAGTGAACTGAAATAAATGAAGACTAGAGCTGCAACAGTTAGTCAATTAATCATCATTCATTATTCAAATTGGTATATTTTCTTTTTTTTTTTTAGTCCTCTATGACAGTAAACTGAATATCTTTGGGTTGTGGACAAAACGAGACATTTGAGGACGACATCTTGTGTTTTGGGAAACTGATCATTTTATGACATTTTATAGACCAAAGAACTAATCGATTAATCGAGAAAATAATACACATAAGTTAATCCTAAGTTAAAAACCCTGATTTGTTTTCTTCACAGGCTTTTTGCAGACTTGTAGATAATAAGCTGTAAAGTAAGAAGTTGTACTAAGTTGTTGTGTTTGTGTTAATGTTTGCAGGGTTTGACCAGGATGTCGTTCCAGCCGTACAGCTTCAAGCAGCTGCAGCAGATCATCATGTCCAGGCTCAACAAGGTGAAGGCCTTCGAGGAGGACGCTCTCCAGCTCGCGTCCAGGAAGGTAAGACGACCGATCGACCGGGACGTCTTCTACACCTTCTCAGCTGACGTGAGCTCACCCACAGATGTGTTCGCTCCTCTCCGCTCTCGTCTCACAGGTGGCTGCTCTATCGGGCGACGCTCGTCGATGTTTGGACATCTGTCGCCGAGCAACAGAGATCTGCGAGCACTCCGCCGCCGACCCTTCTGCCACCGGATTGGTGGGAATGAGTCATGTGATGGAGGCGCTGAATGAGATGTTTTCCTCGGCCTACATCACTGCCATCAAGTAAGGCTCTCACTTTGATCACATTAATGGAACACTGATGGATTTGTAATAAAGATTAAAGATTGTTTGTTTTGTTTTTTCCACAGGTGTGCATCAGTGCAGGAGCAGCTCTTCCTGAGGGCCGTCATTGCTGAGTTTCGGCGACTGGGATTGGAGGAGGCCACCTTCCAACAGGTAAACCTCAAACAAACAGTTACAAATACCTAAAAATGCAGACTAGAGCAGAAGTACAAGGTAGCAAAGAATGGAAATACTCAACTATTAGAACCTCTAAACAAGAGATACTCAAGTGTCTTTTAGCAGTTTATAAAGAGTGACATTTCAGGAAATGTGTTTATTTGCTTTCTTGATGTCTGTTCTCTAAATATGAAGCTTCTGCCAGCAACAACTTGACAACTGAATTGTTGAGTTAATTAGTGAGCTTTAAAGGTGCTGGTAGGTGGAGTTTTGAACTTTGGACAGAGCCAGGCTAGCTGTTTCCCCTGTTTCCAGTCTTTATGCTAAGCTAAGTTAGCTGGCTGGCTGCTGACTGTAGCTTCATATTTACCATCCCAAAATAAAGTGATATGAATCTTCTCGTGTAACTCTTAAACCCAAAATTTCTAACCTTTTTCTTTTAAAGTCCAACTGAAGAAAGGGGACAAATAAAACTTTCCTTTCCATATATTATGTAAAACACTTACAGCAAGGAACTTTTGCCCATGCTCTTAATTGAAAACAACGTTCAAGATGTCCAATCTTTGAATTAAATCTTATAAAATACTAGAAAATATTCAATACTCAATTGTGTAAGTAATTAAGTTTGTTTGATCGATGGATGATCCCCATCAGCTGATGGCCATGGCACTAGCCAGGCAAAACACAAAGAAATTACATTGATAAATAATGTCTATACTCATAATTGTTGTAGCAATAATAAAATATCTGATTAGATAAGTAATCAGCAGTGTATTGAGGTCCAGATAGCTACAGCTGCAACTAAAGATTGTTTTCAAGTTGTTTGGTCCTATAAAATGGTGAAAAATGTCAATCACTGTTTCCCAAAACCCAAGATGATGTCCTCAAATGTCTTGTTTTTTCCACCACCCAAAGATATTCAATTTACTGTCAGAGAAGACTGAAGAAACCAGAGTCAGAGAATTTTTTTACTCAAAGAATGAGTCAAAACGATCAATCACTTCATCAAAATAGTTGCTGACTAATTGAGTTGTTGTTGCAGCTCTAATCAGATGAATGTAAAGGGGTCCAGTTTGGTTTAAGTTCTTTCCTGAAGTACAGAACCCGAGTTAAATGTTTCCTCCCTCAGGTGTTCGTGCAGCATCAGGCTCTGTGTCGGGTGGAGGGTCTGCAGCCCATCAGCGTGTCTGAGGGTCTGTCGGTGTGTCAGCGTCTGGGAGCCTGCAGGTTGCTGCTGCTGGAGCCCAGCCGCCTGGGAGTCCTGCAGCGCGTCCGCCTCAACGTCAGCCAGGACGACGTCCTCTACGCCCTGAAGGCCGACTGAAGGAGGAGACTCAGCCACGTGATAAATATGAACTCATGTCTGAATACAAGACATGATGTCATCAGTTTGAATTATGACGGAGGTGAAAGGATCAGAGGTCTGATCCTGATCCAGGGTGAACTGCGACACAAACTGAGATCATTTATAAAGTTTTCCTCAACATCAAGCAGGATTGAGTTTTTAACCTTACTAATGACATTGTATGAGCTACTTTAACTACTTAGATTGAGGCAGGTTGTTTTAGATTTTTTTTTTTTGTTGTTTGATGGGAGAGTTTGTGATGTCCCCAGTTTAAGTCTTATTTAAAATGTGACATTTTGCTCTTTCTGGTATTTTTTTAATGTTATATAGTACATCTTATTTTAACGTGTCAATACTTGAATATGCAATAAAACTCTTTTAATATGAACTGCTGTTTTGTTTTGTTTTTTGTAGTGATTATAGCAAAAAATTAAACAAATACAAGGCGGGAAAAAAACAAGGGGACATTTATGTAAAGCCCCCGGAAGATCAGAGGGAGTTTCTTTTCTGCACTACTGCTGTTCCTTCATTGTTTTGTTTTGTTTGTTTGTTGTTCTATCTGAATTGCAAAAAAACTCAAGCATAATCTATATTTAGCCTAAATCTTACCAACACTTCTTTTACAGGGTATTGCGATATACGATATAATTTTTTTTTTTCTCCTTCTTCCTCATTGACCAACGTTTACAATTTCCTTTTCCATAGAAAGATCATAGAGAATATAAAAATACTCACCTAACGGTTTGCAGAGGACAAATAAACACAGATTCTGAGCTTGTTTCGGTTCATATAAAGATTCTCAATGAAAAACTGGAATTCCTTTTTTTTCAACTTTTGAATTAGAAATAAATTGAATTGAATCACTGTTTGACCTTTGTGAAAACCAAGAAGTTTGTTTGTTTTTTTACCTGTAAATTTGCTTTTGTGAAGATGAAATTTACAATAGGAGAGTTGTCTTCTAGTAGTCCAAATGGTATATATTTCAAAGTTAATATAAAATTTTCATCAATATAGCTGTTGCTAAAGATACATGTTATTCCAGAAGAGTCTCACAACAGGGCAGTACCAAAGTAAGTGACCAGCAGTCTCAGGGGCGCTGCAACAGAATGTACAACTGATATCAATATCTCTCTTTTTTTTTTTTTTTTTAAATATCATAGCTGGGTAACAATTGTGAATAAGTTTGAAAAGAAACTATTTGTTTATCTGTCTTAAGGAGATAAAGGCCTGGATGAGCACAAATTTTCCTGCACTTAAACAGCAGCAAAACTGAAGCTCTCCTTGTTGGCACTCAACAAGGTTGTTGGTGTGTTTGATTGTAAGAGTGAAAATGAAGGAAAATATTTTATAATAAATCTCTTATTTTTACTTGCTAAATATCACATCCACAAAATTCCTGCCTGAATTAACTCAATGAATATGTGGACTCCATAAAATATTCAGAGCAGTCTAAAGCTCTAAGGACCTCAATTATACAAAACACTTGTGACCTCGCAGGACTGATATTGAAACATCTTTGAAGTTGGTGCTATAATTTGAACTTTTGAATGAAGAGCCTCGGACTTCCATGGACATTTTGCTCGTACCAAGTTGTTATTTGTCTTTTTTTATGTCGTCGTGTTTTATATGTATCGTATATGATGTTGTTGTTAATAAACTTTTGTTTTTTTATTACAAAAAGACGACGATGAGGCAGTGTCACTGTTGAGTTAACCGTAAAGTGTCTATTATGTAGGAAATTGGGAACGAGTGCGTAAGGTGGTGATGTCTGGCTGAATGTCAGCCTGAAAAAAGAGGCCTTTACCTCCAAATGGAGCTTTTGTTGACGGTCGCTAACGAGCAAGTGGACATTAAACATTTCAGGAAATGGACGTTGTTTTTCTGGAGGGAGAGATTCCTCCCGTTACCGGACTACAAGTAACATTTTCATCGAGGATTTTAACGTCTCCTCGCTGCGGGACGTTGGGTGGAAAACGGAGAGACTGAAACATGGTATGGCATCTGAAACATATCAGCCACAGATAACATCATGAAGAAGGAACACGAGAAGCTCGAAAAATTCCCAGGGCAGAAAGAGGCCGCCCACACCAAGACCAAGCTGTGATACTGCAAATGTGGTGGGAAGCAATTAACTGTAAACCGTCAGGTTCCGTGTGAGGTGCTGCTGGACGACGCTTAAAACTGACGTAGGTGCTACGGCTTTGGACTTTTCAATAAAATACAGCTCTGATTGAGATTTTATACTGTATGCTTTTGCACACTAAGTTTTTTAATTTCGCCTTAAAACTTCATTTTGTGCATGCAGCTGCCTCCCCGTCATAAGCAGTAGATGGTGTCTTAAACTGCACAGATTAAAAACGCTTCACTTTTTTTTAACCACCCTAGTAGCCTACTTAACTGAAAATCGAAGTTAGAAAAATTAAAACTGGGAAGTAGAGGTCCTCATGGGTCCAAAAATTCGTGCGCGAACCCTAAAAAGACTCGGAAATGTATCACACTGATCGAACTAGACCCGTTTATTATTCGAAAGCTGGGATCCAGACCCATGCAGAACCGGGAAATTCCGGACTCGAACTCAGCCTGTAGACATAGACCAGATCGGCACCGATTTTACATCTGATTGCTATTAATACGTTAACGTTAATTTACAGGTTGTCTAAGTAGAAGTTTGTTTCTTACCTAGTGTAACGTTAGTAGCCTTCTCTCCTGTGTCTGGCCCTGTGACACATATTCTCTCTCCAGATCACATTCATTCCTTTTTTTTAAGAAAAATCTTTATTTAGAGAACACACACACACGCGCGCGCGCGCAGTCACTTCTCTGGTAATACAGTAGTAGCAGCCTACTATTTGTCCACCAACAATCAGACCAAGCTGTACCACAAGGTGAGTAAAATATGTTTTAGTCTTTTACCGCAGAATATGGTGCAGTTTGTTTGAGATAAAAGTGTCGGTTGTCAGGGTGGACGGTGAAGAGGAGAGGCAGCCAACTAATGCTGAAGTCACTTAAGATGTTATTTTATGACTCTTATGTTTATGTTTGAATTTTTTATTTTAGTAAACTGCCTCGAAATCCACAAAAACTCAAGATATAGTGCAAATCTGGTAGGAAGCAATTCACTGTAAACCGTCAGGTTCCCTGTGAGGTGCTGCAACTTTGACGTAGGTGCTACGGCTTTGGACTTTGGACACCAAGTTTTTTAATTTTGCCTTAAAATTTCATTTTGTGCACGCAGCTGCCTCCCCGTCACTAGCAGTAGGCCTAGATGGTGTCTTAAACTGCACAGATTAAAAACGCGCCACCTTTTTTTAACCACTTAGCCGGCTACTTTACTGAAAATCGAAGTTAGAAAAATTAAAAAATTCGAAAATCGAACCAGACCCGTTTATTATTTGAAACCATCCCTGGTCTACCCTACTTAGCAAAGGCCAAAGTGGGCTTGCCCTAAAAATGACTTAGGCCTAATTCCAGGCCTGATCTGACAAAGGCACCTCTGGCCTTTTCTTCATATATTTTGTCTAATTCGAGTTGCAGAGATGACAGACAAGCTTACCTTCTGTGATAACCTTATTATTTTTGTTATTATTTGGGATTCTTTTTCTCTGTTTGCTTTAGCAATCCTTTCCCAAAATTATAAAGCTAAATTTCTAATTTCATAAATTCCCAACATTTTCAAAATTAAAAAAAAGTCTTGAATATTTGTTAATTATTTTTTGGGTTCATTTTAAATTTGTCATTTTGTAATAGTGTTACTTAATTTCCAGTAATCTTTGTTGAAGTTATGTCTAATCGATCCCATATTGATCTCAATTGTAACAGCCTTATGATCCGTAAGAACTCTGGGTTCTATTAGCACTGAATCCACATTATTTTCTATATCGAGACCAACCAGAAGTCTATACGGGATTGCTGAGATCTATCCTTATTACTCAACCGTAAGTACACCTTCTTTGGTTTAGGTGTTTATGTCTCCAGATATCAGTGAGGTTCATCCTGTGACATATATCTTCTAATTTACTTGGCCATCTATCCATGTTTTCATCCATCACTATTTTAAAGTCTCCTCCCCATAAAACTTTGGGAAACTGTTGAACTTTGGCTGAACAGCTAATTGATTTTACTTTCTATTGTTGAAAATAGAACTGCATTATTAGGGCCCGAGCGCTGACCAGCGCGAAGCCCTCTTGTTTCCAAAGGAATTATTATTATTATTATTATTATTATTATTATTATTATTATTATTATTATTATTATTATTATTATTTCAACTCTTTGACCTCAAATAACTTCTACAAACGTGTACCAAAACTCACCAAAATTGGCGTGCGCGTCAGCTGGTGAAAATCGCAGATTTTATTGGTCTCGCAAAAAATGCGTGGAAAAATGGCTCGACAGCGCCACCTAGAAAATTAAGAAAAGCGAGCCCCACGATACAGATCGTCGTAGAACAATGAAATTTGGTGTGCTTATATATCATGACCAGACGCACCAAAAACTCTCTTGGAGCCATACCCTAAATCCAACAGGAAGTCGGCCATTTTGGTTCAAAGTTGCCATTTTCAGGCCAATTTTGCTGTTTTTAGCCCGCGTACTTTAACGAACTCCTCCTAGGGATTTGACCTGAGCAGCTTGAAATTCGGTCAGTATCATCTACAGACCTGGGAGATGAAAAGTTATAAAAAAAAAAGGTGAGTTTTCGACATTGCTGAGGGGGTGTGGTCGGGCGGCGAATTTCGATCCTTCGCCGTGAAAATTCAAACGGCCATAACTCCGGCATGCACGATCCTAAGAGACCCAAACCTTTTGTGCTTGGAAAGAGTCCCGTCCTGAACACATTCCTGTGTCAATATTGGATCTAAGTCATAGCGCCACCTACTGGCAACAGGAAGTTACATGTTTTACACTTTGACGCTCTGTGGGTGGCACGGTGATGGGATCCACCTCAAATTTACTCAGAATAGCCTAAAGACCTTGGAGATCCTATTTTATGAAGTTGGTGACTTTTCGTCGAAAGGTGTTGCCATGACGACGCGGCGAATTTCGATGTCTCGCCATGAAATTTCAAAGCCTTATAACTTGACTCCACATGGTCTGATCTTTTCCAAATTTCATATTCTTGTTAAGAGTCCCGGACTGAACACATTGTCAGGCCCATATTTAGTGAGAGTCATAGCGCCACCTACTGGCAACAGGAAGTATCATGTGTCGTTCTTTGTTGTATTGCTCCTAGGAAATTTGGCCGATGCACCTGAAATTGACTCAGCTAAGATGTAAGACCTTGGTGATGCTACATTTAGCAGGTCATGACCCATGACCAAACGCCGTTGCCATGGCGACACATCCTTCGCCATGAAATACGATGCTGTATTTTAGGGACAAGGGATGGGTTTACAGTCACAAAACTTGGCACACATGTCTGGAGCGACACCAGTAAAAATCCTGGATAGGTCATTTGCATAGACGTGACAATATGGCTCAACAGCGCCCCCTTGAAAATTTCAAAATTGTAGCCCCGCCTTCCAGATTAACCTAGGAAAATGAAATTCAGGAGGCTTATGTATCATGTCAAGACGCACAAAAAAGCCTCTTGGAGCCATATCGTAAGTCCTACAGGAAGTCGGCCATCTTGATAAAAGTGGTCATTTTTCGCGTTTTTTTGACCATTTCGCATACCTTGTATTTTAACGAACTCCTCCTACATAATTCATGGTAACGACTTCAAAATCAGTGTGTGTCATCTACAGTAGTGTGTGATCAAAAGTTATCAAAAGATTTAGTTATCATTGAAGCGTGTGGCCGTGGCGTGGCGTTGAGTTTTGATGTTTCGCCATGACAGGCGAAATTGCTATAACTTTAGTGTAAATGCTCGAGTCTACACCAAACTTTACATGTTTGATAAGACTCCCAGCCTGAACACGTCTAAATAGCAATATTCAGTCAGTGATGAAAACTGGCTCCATAGCGCCCCCTACGACATTTCAATGCAGCAGCCCCTGCAGCAGGCAGAGTAGGTGATTGAGGATGTGACGTTAATCTCCCCTTGCACTGTCTGAAAACAGCCCAGGTCTGGGGACATCTATATCCCTGTGACAGAAGCCCTTCACCAGTGCCGAGCCCCGACATACGCAAGGACGCGAGGGCCCGATCATCGCTGCTTGCAGCTTTAATTTTGTTTATTACTGGGGGCATAGATGTTTATAATAATGAACTGAAAGTGGTTTATATCTACAAGAAGAATGATCTATCTACCATTGCTATCTGTTAAGTGATTGATAATACTTTCCCTGGAGTGTAACCACTCCTGTTTACCAGTTACTGCCAAAGGAAAACTACCCAACCTCCCTCACTAGCTCTACCCAAAATGACATCTGTTACTAAAACAAACATTTGGTATTATGCTATGACACGACATAAAAAAAAATGCAGCTTTTTTGGACTTAAGTCAGAAGGAAAGAAAGGAACGATTCATCAGGAATTGCAAGAAAACATTCCCCTCCCTCAGACACACACAGTAACAGAGAAGAGAAGTAATGATCTTACTTCACATGTGTATATTAAAATGACAAGCCAATCCTTTGGTCTTTCATTACTTTTGCACCAGTGATAAGATCAGCTCAGTTTTAATTTAAAAACCTCTAACATCTAACACACAAAAGGATGGAAAAAGTGATGGAACTGAACTGTCAAAACTCCAAAAAGAGAACCACACATTATTTCTACATTAGCACTGACTCACCCACAATGACACAGCATAAGCATGAGATCTGTTAATTATATCTTGAGCTGCCAGCAAATCTTAGTCAGTCTAAGCAGCACAGCAACTGCTTTGCCAACTAGTGTTCAGAAAAAAATATATAAAAGCATAGATAAACAGTGTGCAGGATACACAGTTTGTAATGCCTTCACATGTCCTCTGTTATAACTGGCAGAAGGCTTGCAGCTCAGAGTGAAAGAAACAAGAATGAAAATCGAGCACAGAGTGAGAGAAAGAGAAATGAAATAAATGATTGGGAAAGAAAAACATTTTAAACAAGAAAGACACTTCACTTCCCTTTAAGAAGAAACATCAGGTTCTTCAGAAGAGTGGTGACGAGGAATCACTGTGAGTGTTTGTTTTCTTAGTGATTATTTTCTGCGACTGGAAAACAGCTTAGAAAACCACCTGGTTTTAGCTCAACTTTCCACCTCTTCTGGCTGAGGAGCCCACTGTCCCCAGCATCTTATCTGACCACCCACTTACCCGTGATGTTGTAATGACGTTCCCAGTTATACAACAAAAAAATACAACGACCCACTCACCCTCTGTCTTTCTTACCAGCCTGCATGCAGGTGAACAGGTGCTCATATTAACTATAGGATACCACCGCCCATATCCATGTGACCTGATTATCAATCACCGTGATCGTGCAATAATAAACAAACCAAAATAAAACAAAATATAAAACAAAAAATTACTACTTTGCAATTCATTCAAACTTGAAAATTAATCCATTCATGGCTCCTACAATTGGCACATTGGTGCTTTGATGAGCATATTGTGGACTTCCTGTTGGATTTAGATCAGGGGTGTCAGTACACTGTGGCGGGACCTTCCTCTTCTTTTGAACCGTTATGTTGTCTAGCTGGACAAGTTAAAAACGTTGCATCAGAAGCTCCGTGGATATAAGTGTGGAACCTGCACATTACCGTACAGCAGCCTGCTATTTGTCCACCAACATCCAGACCAAGCTGTCGGCCAACCACAAAGTGAGTAAAATATGTTTTAATCGTTAGTCATATCCCACTGGTAGAAGAATCTAAACTACAGTATGACGCAGTTTGTTAGAGATGAAAATATCCCTCGTCGGGTTGGACAGTTTGGAGAAGTGAGAAGAAGGCAGGCCACTACTACTTTTCAGGGAAAGTTTCTACAGACAGCAGTTTGTTAGTTTAGATGTTTTTCTTTCTTTCTTTGTAAAAGTAATATGAACACAACACATTTTTTGCTCAAGTTAATGTTGTTGATTAAAGCTTCTTAGTAATAACTTATCTTTTACTTAACTAAGGCCCTATGAAATCCGTTTTAATTTTTTCTCCCAAAGTCTGTGTTTTCCGTTTTAATTTCCCTGAATTCTGTGTTTTACGATTTAAGCACATGTTGTCACCGGAGTCTAATCATGTGTTAGATAAATAAAATTTCAACAATTCAGTAAGAAAATATTCAAAATGTAATCATACATTGAATGAAATAAATTTATGTCAATGAATTTGTAACGATGCAACACAACATTGCACTATTATTTTTAATCAAATAAAGTGCTTTAATAAACACCACACTCAGACGTTTGCATGAAGAAGTGAAACAGATATATAAGCACCACGGCCTAAAGTAATCCTTCACTTGAATAACAATAATAACAAAATAACATTGTTAAGACAAGGCTTATAGTTTGGATATTGCTCTACTCTAAATTTAGTTGTCAGTGTCAAATTCCTCAGGTTTTTGAACGATTTAGTCTGAGCGCACCAAAAACGATTTATTTTTATCAGCGGGCCTGTTCCCGTGACGGGAAGCGAGGAGGAGGGCTGGCTGCTATCTCCTCAGATACTTTTAAATATAAACACCTGAGCTTTGGTGATTTTTCTTCTTTTGAATATCAGGCCATTATACTGGAAAGTCAAACTCCTGTGCTCCTCGTTACAATCTATCGACCATCAAAGTATTCAGCCTCTTTTCTACCTGAAATCGCGGATATACCCTCAGTCTGTGTTACTAACTATGACAGCATTCTCTTAACTGGTGACCTGAACTTGCATATTGATAATACCCTTCACTGCAGGGCTATGGATTTTATAAAAGTTTTACATTCTTTTGACTTATTACAGCATGTTACCGGGCCAACTCACAACTGCGGCCACACTCCAGATCTAGTGATTTGGTTGACTTAGCTGCGTCAGACCACTACTGTTTGTTCTTTAATGTTGTCATCTCAGGGTTAGAAAACAATGATACTAAGTATCTTACTAAAAGACGCTTTCTTGGTCCCTCCTCAGCCGCTATCTTCTCAAACCATTTGCACAGTCAGGCTTTTTCTGATGACCCTACATCAATCCATGAAAAAGTTAACAACTGCAATCAAAAATTAACGTCATCTCCAGACATAGTGGCACTGGAGAGAATTAAATATAAACCACAAACTAAGGCCACCCCCTGAAAAAAGGGCAAACAGGCCTCCTAAAGAGGGAATCCCGTTGAGCAGAGCGTGTATGGAGGAAAAACAAACTAACAGTCCACCGAGAGATTCTCTTAAAATCTATTTATGTTTACAACAATGCCTTGCGCTGTGAAAGGCAGGCATATTTTTCTAAAATTATTAACACTAATGAGAATAATCCCAGAATTTAATTTTAAACCATTGACTGTCTCCTAAAACCCATCCACTTTAACGAGCATGTCCATCTTCCCCCACAGTCAAAGTGCGAGGAGTTTGCCTCGTTCTTTGAAAATAAGATTGTCAGCATCACCACTAGTATTATGAATACTACCAATGGAAAATATGCCGGCGCTGTTCGAGGAAATCTAAATTATTTTAGGAAAATTAGTGAAGGGGAACTCCGGAATATCATTTCTCAATTGAAATCCTCCACCTGCTCACTCGATGCCATCCCCACTTCCTTTTTTAAAGAGGTTGTAGATAGTTTTATTCTCGATGTACTAGATATTGTTAACTGTTCTTTAGAGTCACACTGAACGAGCTGCTGCTCTCTTGAACTAGGACGTCTGCTACCAGACCCTGAAAAAGACCGACAGATCGTTGGTTAGTGACTTCATATTTCTGTGACATAGTATTGAGCTTGTACAGCCTACCTACATACAAGCGGGATGCTGAATCATGAATGAAGACTTTTATCTTTATTAATGTAAAGTTATACTGAGATTCATGCAGGAGATATTGCAGTTGGGCATCGTCATAGATCAACAAAAGATCGGTGTCTCCATCTAGTGGTTGAATAGTAGTACTGACACTTATTTACCCAAAAGCAGTACATGCTTGAGGTTGTGACCTTTCAAAAGAGACCTGAGATCATTACTCACATTGATATAATTACAAATAGCTATTTTGGAAATCTCTGCTAAATCTCTGCTCCGCCAAAACCTCTCTGACTTTGCTCTGCTTTACTTTATTAGCATCATTTTTGGCACAAGAAATGTTCAGATGTTGTTTTGTGGTTTGCTAGAGGTTTTGGGTTACAACATTCAAAAGAGGATATTTACTCTAATAGTGTAAAGTTTTTAAGGCGGAAATTAAATCTTTCATTTATGCTGTGTTCCATCTTCATTTATTCTGATCCAGTTACATCTATACTGATGCTTACACCTCTGCAGAAATCTAAAAAGTGTTACCTATATTATGATATAAAGATTATTCATATAAACCTTGTAGTTGCAGATATATACTGTATTCATTTTGTGCAGGCCATTTTTGAGCAGGGGCCTGAGCCAGCAGGGATTAAGAGGTTAAATACTAAATAAATATTTCATTCACTATTTCCTTTGGGTTGATTACAACGTTATCGTATAAATGCCCCTCTTGCTTTATGCAGATACATTTCATATAATTTAGATCGTAACCTAATCAGTTCTTCCTATTTGTATCCGATAACCCAGTCCTTTTACAACACTCATTTATGTCAGTTATCATTTGTCTTGATTCTTTTTGCTTCTTACATTTTCTTTTACCATAATCAATAGAGTATCCTCTCACTTTATTTTTGAAAACCCACCTGAATGCATCTGAAATGTGAGTGAATTGTGGTATTATTTATTATAGCCATACAATATAAAGCGTTACAATATTTTCTAAAAATACTGGCTGCATTCTCTACCTTGCATCATTTAGACCCACCGAAATCAAATCCTTAACACAGGCAACGTAGTTGGTGTAGAAAAAACATTAAAGGAGTAGCCTTACTGGAGTTTGAATTAACTGGTGATATTCCCCTGCGTGATGTCCTGAATGGTGTAAGAATATCATTGTGAAACATAAAGGTCGTGCCCATGATTCAGAGTCTGCTTGTGGCTCCACTCTGATGGTTGGCCTGTTTGCCCTCGTTCCCTCCATGTAGGAAAAGGGAGAATAAATGAGGTAATTCGTTCACAATGGTTTGCTCCAGGCATCACACAAATCTCATAAACATTAGTGGACAGGTGCATGACGTGTCATCAAACCAGGAGAAAAGATGGTGCAATGAAGCATGATCATATGGAACTGCCATCAGGTCCCCTTGTAAATATGCAAATAGATTTTGTACAATTGCCAAGTTGCCAGGGCTACAAATATTTCTTGGTTCTGATAGATATGTTCTCCAAATGGGTAGAAGCATATCCCACTAGGAGAGAGGATGCAAAAACAGTTGTCAAGTGTCTGCTGAGAGACCTTATTTCTAGGTTTGTTGTACCACGGGGAATAAATAGCTTTTGTGGCAAAGATAACCCAGAGTACTGCAACAGTGCTAGTGTTTCAGTGGCAGTTGCATGTCCCTTATGATCTGCAAAGTTCAGGCCAGATTGAAAGGATGAACTCTACTATCAACAAGAGACTGACCAAAACTATGATGACAACAGGTCTGTAATGGCCTGATGCATTGCCTGTTGTGCTGTACTCCATTCAAAGTGCACCTAATGCAACCACGGGACTAAGTCCTCATGAAGAGTTGATGGGGAGGCTGATGTCCACAGGGGCAAGCCCACCTTTGACACCTCACAAAACTACTCTGCTTTGGACTGATGAGTATATGACAGAGTATGTTAAGAAACTAACAGAAACCTTGACAAAGTTTCATTTCCAGGTGTCAAGTAGACTCCCATAACTATCCAGAGAGCCTATTCATCCATTTCAAGTGGGTGATTTTGTACTAATCAAATCTCTGGACAAACTGTCTTTGTCTCCCAGGTGGAAAGGTCCGTTCCAGGTGCTGCTGTCAACCACAACATCCCTTACTGTCGAGGGCAGAGCAGAATGGGTCCATGCGTTGAGGTGCAGACAGGCTCCCTCATCCGTTCACGAGGAAGGGAAAAGCTGTGGTTCCTCCTCTTCCTCCTGTTGATTGAGCTCGGGCAGGTGGATGCGCAGAATAATCCAGAGTATCCACACAGGGGACGCTCTTTGCAGTACGTTTCAGATCAGTTGAATTCTGAACCAACAAAGGACAAAGGATTGACGTGCACCTTCACGCTTAGCAGCAAAGTAAGTCTACTCTCTACACAGACACATAAGACTAAGAGCAAACTCATCCATCTATTCTAGAGGTAAATGGTGGTGGTCAACTCATGATACAAAATCAGCTGAGCTAGTACAACTCTCGCCAGGGGTAATGGAAGTGAAATGCGCTCCTTATGCACGATTGAGATTGGCTGGCTCTCTGGAGTTCTGGGGTCTCATTTATAAACGTTGCGTACACATAAAACGGGGTCTGAAAGAGGTGTACGCCACTTCCCACGCAAAAGTTGAGATCTATAAAAACAAACTTGATGGGACAATGTGCACACCTGTACGTAAACTCTGGCCCTGTTTACACTTGGCATTAACATGCATCTCCACATGCGTCCTGAGTGACCACTTGTGATCGGATCTCACTTCCCCACTCTATATGCAAATAAACATGGACATCATTTCCGTTTGCAAAGACCAAATTCGTTGTTGTTTTTAACCAGCAGGAGGACGGATGGTCCGTGTACCCTCCATCCAAAGCTGTGTTCATCTTGTTTGATAACAGGAGAAACAAATATACAATGCATTCTGTCCCCTCATGAAATTAAAATGCCTGTCCTATTGATTTACTTTAGAGGTATACATATGTACAGTTCCAACGTAGTGTGGAGTTAGCTAACTTTTCTTCTTTTTCCCCCTCTCCTGTTTCTCCAGACGGGCCTCAGGTGTTTCAACTCGTCTGGTCCGCTGGCAGAAAAGGCCACAGTGCTGTTTGATTTCCATTCTAACCATGTAAATCTCTGGAATAGAGGGGATCCGCATACACCCCTCCCCCCCTGCTCCTCAATCTCCTCCTTTCCTAACTCCTCCTGCCTGGTCTGTCTGGACCATCAGGACCATCAGGACCAAAGCGTCTATGTTGTCTGTTGTAACCTGGCAAACAATGTGGAGGTGAAGATGGAGGCTGGAGACAACAACGTCAAAATCTCAGAGTTCGGTAAGAAGTTTTATTCCAGTAAGAAATGTCTTGGTGTCTATTCAGTATTCGCTTTTTTTATAGGATGAGATTTTAGACAGTGAACCAGGTAAGTGACAGATAAGATTTTACTTGAGTTGATGACAACTATGCTTGTTATGCAATAGAACTTTTGCGAGTAAAAAGCCAATCAGCACTTTGTTCACTGCAGTCTCACAGCAGTGATAACATGATGAGCTGCGCTGCTGCTGGCAGAGAGAAAACTGTCTGTAAAGTCTCTCTGTGGTCAGTTCTGGTTACTTTTATGGCTTCTGACTGAATCTCTGGTTTTAGTTTCGTTTCTCTCCTGTGTTCCTGTTTTAGCTTTCAGATTTCTGCCTTATTTTACTGTTTCCTGACTAACCATGAGCTCTTTTTTATTACAGAATGCCCAAAACCTCCCTCTGATGGTAAGTGTCATTTATATTTATTCTCTTGCAGTTTTCTTATCAGATGGCATGAATGTGTCAAAGACAGTAGTGGAGGAAATATTCAGGTCCAAAGTCTGACAATAATAGGTGGGTCTATGAGCAGGATTTCTGATATCAGAACCAGTTTGGAGCCAGTCGTGGTCCAGTATGCAACCTGCACAAGTGTGATGATGAAACTTGAAGCCTCCAGTGCACAAACACTGATAATGAACTTTACAGTGAAGTAAGAGACATCTGGTGTTTAGCAGTTAAGCTTTTAAAAAGGTAATTATACTGTTATTTGTTGAAAAACCAAATCAGACACACATTATTGTTCCCAGCAGAGTATTTTATGTGTTAATACATGTCTGGAGGGGATCTTTAAGTAAAAGTAGAGAAAATACACCAGTATAAGTCCTGCATTCAAAAGATTATTTAAGTCCAGATGGATGATATGAATGATGGTGTGAAATTTTAGCAGCGGCGCTCACAACTCAACCGGTCAAGGCAGATGGCGCCCACCTAGAGTCTGGTTCTTCTTGAGGTTTCTTCCTGTTAAAGGGGAGTTTTTCCTTGATTTTGGCACCAAGTGCTGCTGATGGAGGAATGTTGGGTCTCTGTAGATTAAAGAGTACGTCTGGACCTGCTCTATGTGAAAAGTGTCCTGAGATGAGTTTTGGTGTAATTTGGCGCTATATAAATAAAACTGAATTGAATTGAATAATTCAGGGAAACACTAGAGTCCCAGTCTTCATATATTACAGCTACAATAAGTTCTCATCTTCATCTTCTTCACTCCAGATAACATCTAAAAACCTCTCAAAGGTTTTATTTACATTTTGTGTTTAATGTCTGAGCTCTGCTCTCCTCATCTCTCACTGTTTGTTGTTCCCTCTGTGTCTGATAGATATTCACTCAGGACAGCTGCCTGCTGGAGTCAACATCTACCTCATCTTCATCATCATCATCATCATCATCATCATCATAGCAGGGGTGGTTGGCTACAAATATTGGAAACGCTCATAAACTCAAAAGGAACCAAATGAGTAGGTGTTGAAAGTTGCAGTCAGTGATGTTTTAACATCAATAACCCAGTAGATTTATAATACAGTATAATTATATATTGTATTATTTAGGAATATAACTATATAAATAAAAATTCTGTTCCCATGAAGCATCTTTACTCAGCCTCTTACGGATCATCACTGTTCATTTTAGTTATTTGTAGTCAGAATATTATTACATTATTGTCAGTATACATCTACGGGGTTTTCTTTCTTCATGTTTGTCATTCAGACCAAAACTGGCATCATCTTTAGTTTCAGATATGTAATGTTATGTCCAACATAAATGTCTTACAATATATAAATAATATGATATAAATAAAACATAATGTTGCCATGGAGTTATGCTGTGGGTTACAACTTGAGCCTCCTGTTTTCTTTTCTTTTTTTAAAGCCTTTTATTTGTTTTCATTTTAGTATATTGGCACCATTAAAATGATGCTGAATGAACTATTAGCAGCTGCTGTTTACAGTGTAGCTGTAGATGTACAGACAACTGTCACTGGATTATTTGATGCTAAAGAATCAGAATCAATATAATGAAATCATTGTAAAGTGTTAGTTACCTTCAACATAAACAGTGTGTATCATGTCTGTCATTTTTTTATTTTTGCTGCAACTGCAGAACGTATTGATAAGCGACCAACTCAGCAACTAACTACAATAACTAACTTGTTGCTTTTAGACCACCAGCATGCTGCAGTATCTCTGCTTTATGTCTCTCCCTACAAATCCACCTTTTTGTCTGACGTTCCTCCACAGCCCTGAACAGATGAATTAGAAAACTCCTTTAACACCACACGTCATGATCCAAATGTGTTTCATTGATCGAACTTTAAACTGAATGTTCCTGTTATGTTAACACTATCAATTATATAAAGTAGATATTGTTACAATAATGTTTTCCTACAGTGGATTTGTCAAAAGGCTTTTTTCTCTTTGTCCCTGTAAGTTTGTCTAGTTTACATTTAATATTGTCTGACTTTGATTCAATAAGTAGCTCATCAATAATTTCCTGTGTTCACAGGTTCAACATGCAGACGATCCGTCCAGATGGAACAACTCAGGTCTTGATGGAGGAAGGTGGTGAAAACAACATCAAGGATGACGACTGAACAAGTTATTCCTCACTTTTTTCATATTTCCTACTTTTTAAACCTGCAGTGCAGAACTTCTGTTAAATTCAAGCCAAACCAGTTCAAACAGTGCTGATTAAGCAGATCACTGCCAGATAAATTTCTGTATTTCACATTATGTGGAGTTTTTAAATCTCATGTTGGATGTGACATTCCCATGTTGGCCATTCGGCTCTTCTAAACTTTCCAACTGTTATCAGACCAAATGGATCAAATTCTGATAGTGAAACGAGTCATCTTCAGGACTTGTGTGACACTCAAAACCATTTATCCACCATTTTACAGCCACAACAGTAAGTTATGCCCACTGGCGTACTGGCCATTAGGCATACTGGGACAAATCCCGGCCAGTTGGCCATCAAAACATATCAGTTTTTACAGGCTCTCTCTGCGCTCATATGAGAGCTGCTGCATATCTGTGTCAGCCAATCACAGCCAAGCATCTCTCTTTACTGTCACTGTCAGAACGGGGAGATTAAAGTCCTGCACTTCAGCTTTAAGTATGTTTTTAAGACGATGAAATAAGGATGAAATATAATCATGTTCAGATGTTCAGATGTACTGTCTTCACCTGCTCCACACTCCTGTAATGTCTGTCTTACAGATTAAAACTGGATAAAAATTCATTTGTTCGTTCAGCTTGTGTGATATTTTACAGATCTACTGAAGCTCATAACAGCTTGAAATGTTTATTCTCTTATCTTTGGAATGATGATTTTCCTTTTGCATGTACACCGACTACACAATAGCCTTCATCACTGTCTGGACGGAGATAGCTTTGTTTATTTAAAGGTCAGCTTCACAATTTTTAATTTTTTTATGTGTCTAAAATGTCCTGAAACTCTCCGGCACTGAGGACGCCTGCAGCCTGATGAGACACACAGCAAACCAGCCCTTCACTTTGAGTTAAAAACTCTTCCCTCAGGCTGTAGATTTAGAGAACCTGGTTCAAGTGCAATAGGAGTAAAAACTCCTTCATAACTGGTGCACTAATCCTGCTTAATTTGCACATGTAAGTTAGTCTTTTAGAGATTGACTTGTTGTAGTTTTGTGTTTTGTATATTGTATTTTTGTTTTTGTCACTGACTGCAAGTCAAGTTTCCCATCTGGGATGATAAAGTGACTGAACTGAACAGCTATTTATGATGTTCAGTGATATTTACTAAGACTGCAGATGTAACAGAGGTGTGGTTCATGTGATAAGGAGCTAATAAGGAAATGATAAACCGAGAGTGGCAGTTCTGATGTGCATTACTCATGTTTTCGCTGTGAGCTGCTTTCCTGTTGATCTCTGCATAATTATGTGTGGTTTTAAAGGCTTCATAACTTTTCAAGTGTCTTAAAACAACAGTCAGGAGCCCAAATGAACAGTGAAACCTGTTTTTCTTGCTGTAATCATTCCTCCTGTTCATACTGACCATTAGAAGATCCCTTCATAATGACCTTACAATGGAAGTGATGGAGGACAAAATCCACAGTCCTCCTTCTGTGCAAAAAAAAGTATTTAAAAGTTTATCTGAAGCTAACATGAAGCTTCAGCGTCCAAATGAGTCAAATCAAGTAGATATCTTTCAATGTTACAGTCTTTTTAGTGCAAATGTCCCTCTTTTTGTTACTATACTTCCACCTGCAGCTCAACAGGGAAACAGGGTTTCACATCAGAGAGGAAATACAAGCAGAGGAAACGTCTCTCTTTCCACTACCACACTCACTCATTACTTCCTGTCTGTGTATGAGGTGCTGCAGGCAACATGGCCTCCAGATCTTCAGACTATGAATTTGGTTAAATATCTGCTTTCAGGTTTTTAAATCACATCTGAATAAATGTATCAGGTTTTTATTTGCTTAATCATCTTCCAGGACTTTCATTCAAAGCAGCTGACTTAAACGTCCACATCCTATATAAAAAGCATCCTGTACAGGTGTAGAGGGTGGACTTCTACACGGCAGCTTCAGCGTCACGTTCCATCTCAGGTCGTCTCAGGTGGGCGGCTTCTTCTTCTTCTTCTTCTTCTTCTCCTACTCTCTCAACGGCTTTTTCTCCCTTTACCCTGTGAACACAGAAGAGATTCAGATTGATGTGATCATGAAGATAAAGCAAAGGGAAACAATGATTCTTAATTAAATTTCTTAACAGACCAACTGCACATTAACCTGCATAGTAAGTGTTGGGTCAAATTAAAGGATAATGTGGTGATTTTATTTTATATATATATATATATATATATATATATATATATATATATATATATATATATACACACATACACACACACATACTAACAAGTATTGTGTGTGTATATCTTATTCCTCCGCTGTTGTCCAAAAACCATTAAACACACGTCAGTGAGTCTCACCGCTGCACTGGGTCACATGTTCCTTCATCATAAAGAGTTTGGTCACGTTAGTTTGTTTAGAAACGGCTCAAAGACTAATAACAGCATCATGTTTTCGGTCTCTGGAGAGTAGTTCTTTGTAAGGCAGACGCCACTGAGCATGTGCAGGAACACGGTTTGTGTTTACAGCTTCACTAGCTTGTTGTGCTGCATATCAATCGATTAATTGATAATGAAATAATTCATTGTTGGTTTGGTTCTGTACATGGGACTTGTTGACAAATAGAAAAACATAGAAAATCACCAGACTTATTCTTAAGGTTCAAACTTTGTCTCACCTTGTCAGGCATTTAGAAGTTTTGCTGCATTTCTTCCATAAACCATAAACCACCGGGACAGCGATGATGATGATGAGGATGATGATGAGGATGAAGATCTGCCACCATTTCCAAGTATCTAACAAATACAGAAGAAACAACAGAGAGAAATGAGAAACATGAGCAGCAACCACAACTGTAAATGTTTCAGTGTTATTAATCATCCCTTGAGTAAAAGTAGGAGCTGTGATTGTGTATGTCAGTTTATTGCTGTTAACAGAAATGGCCGTGCAGTGCTGCCGTTGATCCGCCGTCACAAGCACGTCTGAAAGAGTATAAAGCTACTTGATGGCTTGTTTAAAACTAGCCGACACCAAACAGAGAAATCTGTGTGTTAAAGGATGAGTTTAACACACAGACATTCATTTTGCCAGAGGGAAAGTATCCCCAGAAAGAACCACAAAACTGAACCAGCTGAAGTCGTCTATCAAACCTCCAGCAGAATAATTATTGTTCTCTAATGAACACTTACACCAGTGTCTCTGCCTGGACATCACAGCTCTGTGTCCAAGTTTAAGGACTTGGTTACATGAATATAAGTCATGGAGTATTTGTACTGAAATATCATCATGTAATACACCCTCACTGGACCTTTGATGTGGTGGAAATTTAAGTGGGCCTCTAAGACTTGTATTTGATTAATCTGCTGGATTATTCTCTAGCGCCACCATCAGGTCAAAATTTAAATGAATCCAATACAGTTTATAGCTGCAAAACAAATGACATTCCCATCAGCCTCAGCTGTACGTTGTTTTTAGTGCTAATAAGCATTAAAAACAATAATAAAATTACGTTGTATTCACGTCATGTTGTTCAAACTGTAATTATGAGCAGCCAAGTGGGAAAAAAACGTTCACATCAACCTCCAACTTGTAATTCCGAGTTGGAGGTATCTTGCACTTCAGGAACACTTCCGGAAATGTCAACAAAATGGTGCCAAAACCACTACTGTTGTCAAGTTCAAGGTAATTAATCCTGATATTAACACAAAAACACCAATAGAATTGAAAATATACTGAAATAGTTTAGACTGTGTTCAAATGTTGGTTAAAAATATCCAAAGAAATGATTTAGGCTACTTTGCCATTTAACTTTGTTAGCATGGCTTGTTACTATGGGAAGCTTCCATTCCTCTCATTCTGCTGACACGAAGTGAACGCTCACAAGTCGCAAACATTGGAATCTTTTTCATTCATCCAATATGACGTGAATGCAGCATTATTCCTAAATAATATTTAAAAAATCAGCATGTTACCATGGCTACTGTGAGCATGTTAGCCTTCAGCCTCACAGAGCTGCTAGCATAACTGTAGACTCTGTTTGTGTACAGATTAAACTAGCGGTGGGAGAAGTACTCAGATCCTTTACTGAGAGTACTAATAAAACAATGTAAAAATACTCCATTACAAGTTAAAGTCCTGCATGAAAAATACTACCACAGTAAAAGTACATAAGTATTATGAGCTCGTGTTTAGCTGTTAGTAAAAAGGTTTTTGTCAGGATCATGAAAGAACAACATCAATAAACTACTGTTTCTACTACTACTACTTCATAAATACGGATTCAATTTGTGTTGTCATAATTGAACAAAATATCCCAGAAATCAGAAACAAAAGGAAAGGGAATAAAAATAAATTGAAACAAACAAACAAAAAAAACCTCAAAAGGCAAAACCTTTAATACTAAAAGTGAGAATATTGGAATCACATGTAGTACTGTTGATTACAATATTCTCACTTTTGTGTCACATTTTTTCAATTTAACTGCTGAACTTTTCATTTACAGTTCTGACAAAAGATTCTCATGTTATCATTATAAATGACCATATATGGGATTAAATTTGTGTCATAATAATTGAACAAAATCTTTTTCTCTTTTCTGACACAAAACTGCAGCTAAACTGTTTCAGTAATAATTACAGCCAACGAGCCATGTTGGATAT
Source organism: Thunnus thynnus (assembly GCF_963924715.1). Taxonomy (NCBI): domain Eukaryota; kingdom Metazoa; phylum Chordata; class Actinopteri; order Scombriformes; family Scombridae; genus Thunnus; species Thunnus thynnus. The sequence continues at coordinate 2,203,403 of NC_089524.1, read as the reverse complement.
TTACATTTATCAAACCGTTTTTTTCTCTTCTGTACTGAACCATGACCCCAAGAACTGAGGTACATACTGTGAATTTAGTGTACTGTTACACCCCTACTAAATAAACACCAATAGACTGATCTGCACAAGAAGAAATAGACTTGATGACCTGAATACTTCCTCCACTATTGTCTGTGACACATTCATGTTACCTGATAAGAAAATGGTGACTTACCATCAGAGGGAGGTTTTGGGCATTCTGTAATAAAAAAGAGCTCATGGTTAGTCAGGAAACAGTAAAATAAGGCAGAAATCTGAAAGCTAAGACAGGAACACAGGAGAGAAACTAAACTAAAACCAGAGATTCAGTCAGAAGCCATAAAAGTAACCAGAACTGACCACAGAGAGACTTTTTACTCACACTTAACGAGCATAGCTGTCATCAACTCAGGTAAAATATTATCATTCAATTCATCTGGTTCACTGTCTAAAATCTCATCCTATTAAAAAGCTAATACTGACATTTCTTACTGGAATAAAACTATCAGGCTTCTTACTGCTCTCTGAGATTTTGACATGTTCTCCTTCAGCCTCCATCACCATTTTCACACCATCCATCAGGTTACGGCAGACAGCGTAGACGCTTTGGTCCTGATGGTCCAAACAGACCAGGCAGCGGCCGTCCAGAGGAGAGATGGGGGAACACGGGGGGAGAGGGATGTCCTGACCACCTCTCATCCACAGATTGCCTTTAGCAACGTTGTAATCGTACAGTTGAGTGGCATTCACTGCACGTGGATCAGATGAGCTGAAACAACTGAACTCCATCTGGACAAACAGGATGAAAAACAAACAAAAAAAAGAAGTTAGCCTTATTTTTTCATCTCATCTCAAATATAAGCAAATAACTGATGTATTTTTTTCTCAGCACAATCTGAGCTATTTTAATGTGTGTGCTGCGATGATATCGTCAACATTTATAATAATAAAGCCATGAAGCCAAAAGACAAAATACAATGAAGTTTTAATTAAAAATGTTAATTAGTTATAATTAACATTTTATTCATTTTTCAACAAAACAAAACTGGTGTTTGGATTCTTCACACATGTAGTCCAAGGACAATACACAAATAAACACAACTAATGCAAAGTCCCTGAACACACACACCTCTATATTCCATGTTTAATACTAAAAGGTTTAAGTTTTTTGCTGTTTGACAGATGCAAAAAGACACAAAGCAAAAGTTCTATTTAAATAGCCAGAATTCAGAAAAAGAGGGCTTTACAATCTGTGCAGCATCAGACAACATCTACGGCTAGTGATGAGAACGCAGCTGCGTGCTTAAAATGATCTTTTAAGGAAAAATTTAAAATACTCTTCAGTCATAGCTGCATTCTGGTGAAAAGTTCAAAGCCGTCGCACATACGACTGAATTTTATGTAATGTTTTAAGAGTTGTTCTTATAGCTTCCCGGTGTGCTGAATTAACTGGTGATACTCCCCTGTATGAGGCTGTGGTAGGTGTATTATGGTATTATATAGGAGTATCCTCAAGCATCAACAGCAGCACACCAAGCTACCAAAATACCCCATACCTACTGAAAGAGGCAAGAGATCAGAAGAAGAGTTGTTCAAATATTCCCATAGAAAATGAAAATGCAGAGGGAAACATGTGTTTTGACTCCCTTAATGTGGTTGAATGAGACGAAGTTTTGTTTGGAGAGACCGATACAACAATTACTTCCTTTGTGTTTGGCAGGATTTAAAATATGTAATTTGTAAAACTGAAAAACGAGACAAAATACACACAAGTAAGTACCTTTGTAAGTACTACATGATATCTCTAATACACCAGTAGGGAAGAGATTACTGACATAAACCCATGTGAACAGGTGCTTAGAAGGTATGTCAACGTGTGTAATAGAGGATGAAAATACAACAGTAAATATCATTTACAAAAGCATCAATGCTTTAACCACCAAGCACTGACACATCCATATGTAGCTGACAATAAAGTAACCATCATCAAAAATACTGCACTCAAACCCAAGAAATGGTAACATATACATGTTAATATAACTGTAAATGGTATATTACTTACATATGAAGCCATTTTCGTGGACTTTAAGGCACGAGATTAAGGAGGATAGTTAAACTGTGATGCTCCTTCTGTGAACAGAGGTAGGGAAAGGACTTCCTGAACCCCTGTTTCTTATTACCTCACTTCCTCTTCAATACAGCTATTTGGAATCAAATCAGCTTTTTGCACATTTCACCCTACATAACATATTTCACACATTTAATGCTGCCTACGCCTCATTTATTCAGTACTCTGGGGAAAAATATAAACATAACATAAGTTTGGCGCTTCCTTATGACGTCATCAAATGTGTTATCCTAAGTGCCCACTAGATGGCAGTATTGGAGCACAAATGGCAACCTGCTGAACATTGATAGACATTGGTAACATTGGTAGATTGGGAGAAAGGGTGAGTCATCGAATCTAAAAGGAGCTACGGATGGACAGTTCTGAATGTTGAAGGAACTCCATGGATTCTTTTAAATGTTTATGGATATAATGGAGAATCTAGGAGCAAAATATTGCTTTAAAAGTTTGCTTTAGTTTTACCAACATGCGTGGTTGAATGCATATCCTATGTATCATGTCTTTAACAGTAATATTGCCTTCCTATATATCATATGTTGTGTCGTCTTTTTCAAAGTGTTCCTCAGAATTGATGAAAAACCACTAATTTCTATTGAGTGTAAAACGGCCAGAAATGGGGGACTAAGCGACTATTGTGTGTATGATGAAACTGCTCATAGAATTACAGATTTTGGATGTTTCTGGCTCAGAACTGATGAAAAATTGATGTTAGTCTTTTATGTCTGTGTAGAGAGTAGACTTACTTTGTTGCCAAGTGTCCAGAGGCTCGTTGATCCTTTGTCGGTTCAGAATTCATCTGATCTGAAACGTACTGCAAAGAGCGTCCCCTGTGTGGATTCTCTGATCACCTGGATTACTCTGTGCATCCATCTGCCTGAGCTCAATCAGCAGGAGGAAGAGGAGGAGGAACCACAGCTTTTCCCTTCCACATGAATGCACCTCAACGCATGGACCCATTCTGCTCTGCCCTCGACCTTAAGGGATGTTGTGGTTGTCAGCAGCACCTGGACCGGACCTTTCCACCTGGGAGACAAAGACAGTTTGTCCACAGACTTGAATAGTAGTTTAGTGGTTTAGTTTTGGGGAGTCTACTTGACACTGTAAATGAAACTTTCTCAAGGTTTCTGTTGGTTTCTTAACAGACTCTGTCATAGTTTGTGGGGTGTCAAAGGTGAGTTCAATCAATCAAACAAATGTGTTTCTGAAATTCATTTTTTGAAGTAAATCTTTGTGTTTGACACATTCTTTTTAAGCTAAGTTGCTATGGTCATATTGCCTATTGTTCTACTCTTGTCAGGATTAATGAACAAAAGGATTAAAAAAAAGGTGCAATATATGACATTCAGCCCCACTAGATGTCGCATTACAACACCGACATCTCAGACCAAAATAAATGTGCGTATCGCTTACTCAGTAAAGTTGGAAGAAAAAAATAAAGAAAGAGCGTGGCCCCTGAACCGTCAGCTCACAAAGCTGTAATATGAGAAAGTTGTTAAAAATGGTAAAGTTTCTTTTTTTTTTCTTTGTTGAAATGTTCTTTCACTCCAGCATTTTTTAATAAATCACATAGCAAAACAACAACATAGATTTCATTCTGAAATATTGGAAATTTAATGCACATTTTTTAAAAGATGAGCAATACTGTAGTATGGTGAGAAAAATCTGCATTATTAGTGTTTTTATGCGACCAGAGACAACTTTTGATTACAAAAACTGCAAAGGTAACACACAATTTGTAGTTGTAAATGTAAAAATGGAAGTTTTTGGTTTTTTAAAATTGTGCTTCGCTGTTTTTTTTTTTCAGTGAGTTTCAGTCGGACAGTGGCAGGAGTCATACTGCTTTAATCTGAAGGACCAAACACAGGAGGCAACAACTGAAGATAAAAAAAAAACATAGTTAAAGATTTAAAACATATATAGATCAAAGACACAGAGACATGACTGTAAGCTCACAGTCTGATCAGTAATAATGTGTTTGGTGATTTGTACTTGAAAAGGTGTCGAGATTAAAATACAGAATATTTTAAATGTTTAGACGTCTATTTGTATCTCAGTTCAAAAGCATTCAGTGACTTTATTTCAGATACTTCAACAAATGTAGTAAATTTTAACATTGTCACTAAAATGCTGTTAAAAACACATTAAGATTATGCTCCCTATTTAAAAATCTCACTTTCAAGCTACATTCTGCAGCTGCACCACAATCCTGTTCACTCAGCATATTAACATATAATCTCCAATATTATAGGAATCATGCTTCATCAGTGCAACCAGTCACATTATGACTAATAAAGATAATTATTCATTGATCCCATGTGTAAAGCTTCATACCAATTGTTTAAATATAAACTGAGATTACACATTATGTGAAATAAACATTTCAGGTCAGGAGCTGCTCTTACAAACTAACAGAGTCACAGTTATTACAGAAGGACATGCAGAGGTTTGATTCTGAGCTGAGGGTGAATGTGAATGAGGAATTTGAATGCAGAGCAATATCCCAAACTATAAGCCTTGTCTCAACAATGTTATTTTGTGATTATTGTTTAAGTGAAGGATTACTTCAGGCTGTAGCGCTTCTATATCTGTTTCACTTCTTCATGCAAATGTCTGAGTGTGCTGTGTATTGAAGCACTTTCTTTGATAAAAAAAAAAAAAATAGTACAATGTTGTGTTGCATCCTTACAAATTCATTGATATAAATTGATTTCATTCAATGTATGATTACATTTTGAATACTTTATTATTGAATTGTTGGAGTATATGGAGGATATAGCAGCCCTCAGGACAACTGAAACCCTGCTCGAGCCCACTAGATGTCGGGTGAAGGTTTTTAACTATATCAGCCCCTGCATAGCCAGTATCATAAACCGTTCTCTCATATCAGGTTGTGTCGCCAGCTACTCTTAGATGTCCAAAATAGCATTTCTCCTAGTCAGAATTATATTCTCACTAGTCTGCTTACTAAGCTGCTGTATGGCCACACTCACATTCATATCCAGGAAGCTTCTGATACTAAGGCAAATCGTTCGACAGACTGGATATGTGTTGTTCTTCCTAGTCAAAATGAACATTTCAAATATCCACAATGAAATTCTTCCTAGGACAAATAGCGTCACTTTTGCCATTCATGTGTATTGGACTTTCAATTTCAGATATCCACTATTACATGCAATAGATATCTTACCAGAGACTCCCATTTCAGATATCTACACTCCAATTGTCACTAGTCATAATTTCAATTTCAGATATCCAAAATTACAAACCATTCTGGGTATCCATAAGGTAATTTTTAATATCCAAATACATACATACATGCAATATCCAAATTACATTGTGACAAGAAAAAACATGTTTATTTGGATATGTACAACTGCAATTTTAGTAGGAAACAAAACTAGGGATGCTTACATTGTTTACTAGGGAACACTCTGTATAAATATTGTAGATATCCATAACTGTAGCCTAATTCTTCCTGTCAATGCAGTGCTACCTGAAAATTTAACTGACGTCGTGTCAACGTGGCTGTACTGCGAGTCAGGCGTTTAAAGAACGAAAATCTTTAATGCGGATATCTTTAAATAACATTCTGATTAGTGAAAATACAATTCTGACTGGGAGAAATTATGGATATATAAATTGTATATTTATATGTTGATGTTGTGTAAATTGTAATTATACAGATAGGGGTGTTGTTCGGTTAAATGTTTAAACGACGTACCCCACGCTTCCTCCAGAAAGAGGATCCACGGCCTTGTTTCAGTCTCACGGTTTCCAACCGAAGTTCATCGACAATAATCCAAATAGTGTCCCACAGCGAGGAGAAAATGTTTTCAGTCGGGTAACGGGAGGAATCTCTCCCTCCAGACACACAACGTCCATTTTCTAAAATGTTTGTATGTCGTTTGTATATCAGCAATTTTCCGCTCGGAGGTACAGGCCGCTTGGTTCTGCGCACTAACAGGAACATGGCGTCAAACAGACGAGTCGATCCTGCTTTTACTTATAAATCCACTGTGGTATCGTCGGTTGGCAGTGTTACAGCCCAGCCCACGGTCGTTTTGTGTTGCCTGCCCCTCTGGGAGGGAGGGGTCCCATGTACCAGACCCCTCCCATGTACCAGTAGACAGGAACACAGTCCACTCAACTGTGACGTTGAAAACACTGTGTGCGTGAACCTTGTGGGTTGTGTCTGCGGTGTCTACACAGACAGCGTCGCTGCTGCGGCGCCTCTGCTGCCGGCTCTATCTTTCGACATAGAGTTTGGCTTTGATAATAGTCATCAATAATAGCATGTTTCATATCATTTAATCATAAATTTCATTTATATTTAGTTAAGTCAAAAAGGATTAAGAAGCGTGTGCTCAATTGTTAAAAATAAATAAACAAAATGTGAGGTGCAAGGGGCTTTCTTTCTGATGGGCATGGTGGGGTTGGTTGGTTATACTTCAGTCTCATACAATCCTCACAAAAGACGTGTTTTTTTAATTGATCATATGAATCATTCCGCCAGTTAAACCCGCTGTCACTGCTCCAAGCGAAGAAAATCCCTCCACATGACACCAAGTTCCCCAAACGAGAAAAACACACTCGAGGTTTGAGCAAACTCACACATCATGGAATATATAATGCAAATTGTGCCTTGTTGTGTATCTCAAAGAAGCTTAGAAAATAATTGTTAATCAATACATACATATGCATATCATTAGGTCGCAGGGGAGCAGAATAATTCTTCGAGAGCTGCAAAAGACCCTCTGCTCTGCACTGGGAAACGCCTGGAAAGAAGCAAATGAAATAAGACTTACTTAACTTTTACTCAAATGTAAATGCACTTTCTTTCTCCAACTATCATTTCACTAACTGAGACCACACCGAGAACGTTAGATTTCAATAGTTTAATTGAGATAATGAAAGAGAGCTGATATGTTGATGGATGGGTTGGAGAACCCGATGAAAGATTGGAGGGATGAAGTGATGGGGGAAGGAAAGGGGTGAGGTGTGAGAGGTGTGACTGAAGCACTGAATTGATGATGAATGGTTGTATTGAAGATGATTCATTGTGTTGAAGCATTTTATATAGTCAGTTGACAGCAATGAAAGAGTGAGGGTACACCCTCCATGATGCCTTGAGATTCAGATGAAGGTAGAATGGATGAAAAGAAAACAGACGGATTTGAGTGAGCCATATCGGCTGTGGCTAGAAAGCGAAGAACGAAAAGATGCTGATTCATGGATAATATGGGAGGATGAAAGCCGAGGTGATATAGGAGGAGAGGATAGAAAGTCTGGAGGGAGACATGGGGGAGGAAGGGGTGAGGGTTAGAGGGATGAAGGGTGGGGAATTCAATTCAATTCTATAATATAGCACCAAATGACGACGAGGTTGTCGCGTGGCACTTTAACGTAAAGCAGGTCTAAACCATTCTCTTTAATTAACGGAGACCCAACAATTCCCCCGTGAGCAAGCACTTGGCGATGGCAGTGAGGAAAAACTCCCCTTTAACGGGAAGAAACCTCAAGCAGAACCTGGCTGTAGGTGGGCGCCATCTGCTTTGACCGGTTGGGTTAGAAAAAACAAATCCAATCCAAACCAAACAATTCCAATCCCACCTGTTTATTTTATACACAGTGGGGGCTGTAAGCATCACTAGCTGATGTAGCTGTATTGTTATACAGGAATGAATCATAACTTCAAAAGCAGATCATTTTAACCAACATTATCTCAAATCAAGAACTATTTTAAGATGATTTTTGCTCCTCAAGACTTAAAGTTGAGGACTAGACCTCACTGCCACCTACAGTAATGTTGCAACTTTCGTTTAGCCTGTATATGAAAATGAGAGAATAATAATAATAATGAAACCACAGCACAGAGCAGCTGGATGAGAGATCATTACTCATCCTCGTATTTAAAAAATAATTCCATCCAAATTCTGACTAAAACTCAAACTAAAGCAGAGTATTCTGCAGAAGTCACTTTCCCCTGCTGAACATTTGACTGTCTGTTAACTCAGACACTTAAACGCTGGTTTATGGTTCGATTGAAACAACTAAAAGGGTTTTTTAATTATTACTTCTTTTTTTCAGTTGATGAAAATAGTAAAATGATCATTGACAAAAGCTGCTTAAATATAATCACCTGACAGCAGTGACTGTATGATAACTTTATTTTTAGAAAGACAAAAAGTGGGGTAGTAAAACCATAACTTTTCTCCCTCTAACTGAATAATGGGGATGTATTTGCTCCAACTGCTCCACTGCTCAGGTGCCAATGTTCCCAGGTAATTTCATCATGGGGGGGATTTTAATGTCGCCCTGGACCCACTAAAAGACAAGTGTACTGGTTTGGATATGTCTCATAATAGAGCTAGAAAATCTATATTAAATTTTATGAAAGATTTAAACTTATCTA